>NC_087200.1:168431620-168468011 GCF_015104395.2 Macrobrachium nipponense | reverse complement strand
ATTTTATGCTACTATTCCTCATATTTCTGATCTGAAATTCATATCCAGTTTAAAACAAATCATTGAACAAGAAATTCCGTGTCTCAAGGTCAAATTAATATCAAACAATCCTTGTACCATAGGTTCTTTTTTAATTTCAAAGATCGCCTTCAGCCCTTCATGAGATCCAACGTCATATATAAATTTTACATGCCCTGGATGTCCAGGTTCTTACGTTGGATCAACTCGAAGGTTGCTGAGGGTTCGATATTGCAGTCATTTTAGGTTTTAGTTTCCGAACAGGACAAAGAATAAAGCAACCTGAATTTTCTAAATATCAGGAACCATGCTTTTAATTGCAAAATTGAGCTTCAGAAAGAACAGTTCACAATAATAGATCATGTCAAACATCTGATCACTTAACTACCCTCGAGTCATTATATATTAAGAAACTTGTTCCTTCTTTGAATGGTAATACTTCTTCAGCCACTCTACACCTGGCATAGTTAACGTCGTCACCTGCTTTTGACGACAGGTCATTCCATCTTCTCTCCTCATGGACGGTTAGTGTTTTAGGTGTTCTCTCTCTTTTTAACTGTTTTTACTTTGTACTTTGCTTTTTTTTTGGTTAATTTTAAGACTATTTTAATTCATGTAGTTCTGTTTGTGTTTTATGGCTTTATATGTATTTATTTGTCTTATTGCTCTTTGCAGACTGATGATGCACAGATGTTTTATGTGCGAAACGTTTCATAATAAACTTCATCATTTTACAACTGGTATCATGGGACACCCTCTGAAGATTCGTATATAATTTCTCCACTGAACGATTTTATATATATATATATATATATATATATATATATATATATATATAATATATGTATATGGTATGTATGTATGTATGTATAACTGAATCACGAAAGTTAAGAACGTGATAAATCCATAAATAAAGATATATGCCACGAAGGAAAATAAACGACAGAGTATCTGCGAGACCTTTCGACGTTCAAACGTCCTTTACTAAGCAGATGAACTGACATACATGAGGAAAAAGACAAAACAAGAAGATTCGTATAACTGACAAGTAGGGATTATAAAGAGATTAGTACCTAGAATCCAACACACCTGGAAGATGAGTAGCCTTCCCAAACAAGCATAAACAATGAGTGCAATTAAAAGTTTAAGACGATCATCTCAGATACAAGGACAAGACAATTAAAGGATTATTGGTGACAGCTATTCAGAACTTTGGTAAACAAAACCATATTCACAATACATGTTAGACATACATTACAACGAAGATAACTCTATGGCAATTAATTTTTATTTAAGTTTGTAATTATATCTTTGAGGTCATTCTTAAACATGTTAGAAATACAAGGGTCTAAATGAAAAAGGCCACAACTAACATTGAAATTACAATGAAAAGTAAGTTGCATTAAAGCAGATTCTAAAATTTCGTTATAAGACATCTTTTGACCTTGCAATTACTGAACTACCAACCTAATTTATTTGTGGGTTGTTTTCACTTGAATGAATATTGCATTAGATATTTGCCCAGTTTTTACAGAATATTTATGCTGGCTTAGCCTTACTTCTAGGCCCTTGCTAGACTGTCCGAGATAAAATAATGGGCAATCCATACATGGAATTTTATATATTAGGTTTTTGCTTTCTCTGGGGCCATTTTTTATTAACATTCCTTTTAGTGTGTTATATAGGAAAAAACAAGGTTGACATTAAAAGTTTTTAACAATGATTTAATGGTTTCAAATCCGTTAAAATAAGGCAAACTGAGAATGTTCTTAGAATTTTCTTTCTGCATGTTACTTACACTATAAAACTTTTTGTGGGCTTTATTATAACAAATATCTAATATATGTGAAGGATAGAATAAATCTTTCCGTATTTTTCTTATGTACTCAATTTCTTGATCCAAATATTGGGGACTGACAATGTGCAATGCTCGTAAAAACAGAAGAAAAAATTGATATTTTTATGTTAACCCTTAAACGCTGACTGGACATATTTTACGTCGACATTTTTTGTCTCTCGGGTGCCGACTGGACATCTTTTACGTCGACATACAAAAGTTTTTTTTTAAATTCGCGGAAAAATAGTTTTAGGCCTACCACCGAAAACTCTTGAATCACGCGCCTTGGGGGATGCTGGGAGTTCACGGATCAAGGTGTTGTTTTGTTTACAATCGATACGCAGGCGCGCAAGCGCGAATTTCTTTCTTGCCGCACTAAAAAGTATCTGACACATCTCGGAAATTAATTCGTCACTTTGACATAATTTTTGTACCATTGTAAATTAGCCGTTACATGAAGTATTATATATGTAAATGTGCGCATTTTTATGTAGAATACAACAATAAAATACTCAGGATTGTAGCTTTTATCAGTTTTAAGATATTTTCATATAAATAACGATAATTGCCAAAATTTCAAACCTTTCGGTCAACTTTGCTCTACCGAAATGGTCGAAAAAACGCAATTGTAAGCTAAAAACGCTTATATTCTAGTAATATTCATTCATTTAACTTAATTTTGCAACTAATTGGAAGTCTCTAGCACAATATTTCGATTTATGGTGAATTTATGAAAAAACTTTTTCCTTACGTCCGCGCGGTAACTCTTCCGAAAAAAATCATACATGCGATTGTGGTAATGTTTGCACCATTTTAAAATTTTTATTAGCCGTTATATAAAGTTTTATATATGGAAATGTGCGCAATTTCATGCACAATACAACTAAAAACAACCCATGGTTGTAGCTCTTATCAGTTTTAAGATATTTTCATATAAAGATAATTGCCAAAATTTCAACCTTCGGTCAACTTTGACTCTACCGAAATGATAAAAAACGCAGTTGTAAGCTAAAACGCTTATATTCTAGTAATATTCAAGAATTTACCTTCATTTTGGCAACAAATTGGAGTCTCTAGCACAATATTTCGATTATGGTGAATTTATGAAAAAAATAACATTTTCTTTACGTCCGCGCGGTAACTCTTCCGAAAAATCAATACGTGCGATTGTGGTAATGTTTGCACCATTTTAAATTAGCCGTTACATAAAGTTTTATATATGAAAATGTGCGCAATTCCATGTAGAATACAACTAAAAATAATTGAAGGTTGTAGCTTTTCTAATTTTTTAAATATTTGCATATAAATCACGATAAATAGAAAAAAACCACGTTCGGTAAACTTTGACTCTACCGAAATGGTCGAAAAACGCAATTGTAAGCTAAAAGTCTTACAGTCTAGTAATATTCAGTCATTTATCTTCATCTTGAAACAAATTCGAAGTCTCTAGCAAAATATTTAGATTTATGGTGAATTTTAAAAAAAATCTTTCCTTCCCTCCGCGCGCGGATTCTCCGCCACAAATCTCCGAAATACGTACGTACCATTCTCGGAATATTTGCTCCGTTTCATATTAGGCATTTCATAGAGTTTTATATATGAAAATGTGCGCAATTTCATGTAGAATAAAACTAAAAATATTTGAAGA
Organism: Macrobrachium nipponense; assembly: GCF_015104395.2. Lineage (NCBI taxonomy): Eukaryota > Metazoa > Arthropoda > Malacostraca > Decapoda > Palaemonidae > Macrobrachium > Macrobrachium nipponense. Next base: position 168,464,508 of record NC_087200.1, on the reverse strand, counting down.
TTGTAGCTTTTCTTATTTCCGAAATAATTGCATATAAAAAATATATATATATTCGACATTCGGTCAACTTTAACTCGTCAGATATGGTCGAAAACTGCAATTGTAAGCTAATACTCTTACAGTATAGTAATATTCAATTATTTGTCTTCATTTTGAAAGTAATTGGAAGTCTCTAGGACAGTATTTAGAATTATGGTGAATTTTTGAAAAAAATATTTGTTTACGTCCGCGCGTTACGAATTCATGCATTATTTTGTGATAATATTTTCTCTTGTGTTGCTTTGATCGTTTTACAATGTGTTATATACCAAAATGATTGCAATTTAGTGTACATTACAACGAAAAAAAGTAACTTGTTACCTTTAATTGTTTTGCGCACAGCGCAATTTGAATACAATTATATATGAAATTTCGTTTTTGCGCTATCATATATCGCATTATTTATATATGATAATGATAATTTTTTTCATTTCTGATGGTTGCATACTAAACTTCAGGCAATGACAAAAAAAAGGAGCCAAAAATGAACTCTTAAGCTTGAAAACTAAGCGCGCTGTGATTTTTTGAAAAAAATATTTTTTCCGCTTCCGCGCTCACTCCGAAACCCCTGCGGCATACGGGTGACAAATTTTTTTTTACTGCTCCGGCGTAAGAGGGTTAAGATGGTGGCCTGAGAAGAAATGAACATAAGTTTTTGGTTGGTTTCCTATAAATAGTGAATTTACATTGAAATGGTTCTCTATGTAACAATACATCAAAGAAGGGAGGCAATTGTCTTTTTCTAATTCTAGAGTAAACTTAATCGATGGTACCTGGTTATTTAATTTAGAGAATAAATCATTTACATCAATACCGACAGGCAGAACAGCTAAAATATCGTCAACATATCTATACCACTTTACAGGAATATAAATGATATTAGGTAAGTAGCGTTTTTCAAAGAATTCCTTGTACAAGTTTGAGAGTAGTGGTGATAAAGGATTTCCCATTGCCATGCCAAATATTTGTTAATAAAATTCACCTTTGAATATAAACTTACAATCACAAATGCACAAATTCGTGAGTGAAATAATGTGACTTAAAGGTAGAGGTAATTCATGCTGAGTTAGTTCATTACTAAGATATTTTAAAATAGAGTCTATAGGGACTTTAGTAAAAAGAGAACATACATCAAAACTAACGAATCTATCAGTAGAGCAAAGAGCAATTTTGATCAATTTATCAACTAAATCTAGAGAATTATATATGTGAGAATCGGAGATGGTTCCAAGTAACGGGGACAAGATCTTATTGATATATTTCGAAAGTTTATATGAAATTGAACCAACAGTACTGATAATAGGCTGCATAGGGTTATTTTCTTTGTGCATTTTGACTAATCCGTACAAGTAAGGTAGCGAAGGAGATTTGACTGACAATTTGCGGGGTTGTTCTGTTTCATCTTTTAAGGATATTTTTCACTGTGCTATTGAAGTTTTTTATGACTTGATCAAGGTGAGTTTTTGTCAGTTTTTTATAAGTCACATCATCATCCAATAGGGCTTGCATACGTGATATGTAGTCAGCTTTTATCTAAAATTACTATACTATTTGACTTATCAGCTTATGTAATGTGGATAGCGAGCAGGGAAGTTACTTTCATGCTTCCTCAAAATCATGTTAACATGATTAAAGGTATTGTTTACGGAGCTGCCAACGTTAAGCATGAAAGTAAATTGGGTTGGTAGTTCAGTAATTGCAAGGTCAAGAGATGTCTTATCACGAAATCTTTTAGAATCTTCTTTAATACAACTTACTTTTCATTGTAATTTCAATGTTAGTCATGGCCTTTTTTTATTTAGACCTTTGTATTTGTAACATGTTTAAGAATGACCTCAAAGATATAATTACAGACTTAAATAAAAATTAGTTGCCTTAGAGTTATCTTCGTTGTAATGTATGTCTAACATGTATTGTGAATATGGTTTTGTTTACCAAAGTTCTGAATAGCTGTCACCTATAATCCTTTAATTGTCTTGTCCTTTTATCTGAGATGATTGTCTTAAACTTTTAATTGCACCCATTGTTTATGCTTGTTTGGGAAGGTTACTCATCTTCCAGGTGTGTCGGATTCTAGGTACTAATCTCTTTATAATCCTTATCTGTCTGTTATACGAATCTTCTTGTTTTGTCTTTTTCCTCATGTATGTCAGTTCATCTGCTTAGTAAAGGACGTTTGAACGTTGAAAGGTCTCGCGGATACTCAGTCGTTTATTTTCCTTTGTGGCATATATCTTTTTTTGTATATATATGTGTGTATATATATTATATTGTATATATATAACCTATATACATAATTGTATTATATATAATATAATAATAAAAATATATATATATTATTTATATATAATATTATATAATAAATAGTTACATACATCCCACAATATATTATGTATATATATTAATTATATAATATATATATAATCTATATAATATGTATATAGTATATATTATACATATAGTATATATGTAATATATATATATATATATATCTATATATATATATATAGATATCTATATATATATATATATATATGAGTTATGAGTTAGTTAAAGAAGGTGAAAGTCAAAGATAAAAATTTCAAGTTAATTAGTTTTGATGCCAATTCATTGTTTACAAAAGTGGCCATTGATGATCTGGTACAGTTTCTACAAGAAAAAATGAATTATATAAATATTTGTATTTCCCACCATGTTTTTATTAAGTTGTGCATAGGTGATAATAAGTTTACATTTATTGGTTGTTTTTATAGACAGATTTTTGGTTTGGCAATGGGAAGCTGTTTATCTGCAAAACACTTAAATATCTGTTTGGAATTTTATGAAATCAGATACCTACCAAATATCATTATGTTTACTTTGACATGGTACAGATACGTCGACGACATAATATGCCTGTGGCCACGGGATCGTGACCCCTTGGAGTTTCTATAACTTTTGAATAGTCTGGTTCCATCCATAAAGTTCAAATTGGAAATAGAACTGAATAAAACCTTACCATTATTGACACAGTCGTTATGAGAACTGACAACATTTTTAAATTCAAAGTACGTATACCAGAAACAAACAGAAGTGAATGCTTTCATTCATAATTTTTCCAGCCATCATCCCAAGATGAACGAACAGTCTTCTCAAGGATCTTTTTACAAGCATATAGAATTTGTGATCCTGAATTCTTAGAAGAGGAAATTCAAAACATCTATGAAATTGTGAGAGAATTGTTACCCAAGGTATTTTATTGATAGTTGCCTCCAAAGTGCCAAAAAATCATTTTATTGTCACGAAAGCTCAAGTAATTTTGAAATTGAAAATATTTTAGTTTTGCCATACCATCGTAAATTTTTATCAATTGTACATAGCCTGAAATGTATGAAAATAAATGTTGTTTTAGCAATAATTCATCTCAAGAATACGTTGTTTTGTAATATATCAGTAATGCCAACAGGAGGTGTGTACAAAATTAACTGCTCTGTTTGTAATTTGCCTTATACGTATTGGACAATCTGGTAAGGAACTAAGTAAGAGAGTTACACAGCATAGATATAATGTACAGGTTGCAAACAGTTCAAGTGCCCTTTTTTGTCACATGAGAGACTTTGAACACCCTACAGACTGGAATTCAGCTAGTTATTTTTAGAAGTTCATCAATGCATGACAGATTGTTAGTTGAAGGATGCCCCATTAGTTCTTTTAGTAACATGAATATGAGCGATGTTTTTTTTTAAGATGGACGAATTGTTGAAAAGCTTTATTCTTGATGATTTAAAAGTTAAACGAGTTGTTAGATATTTTACAAACAGATAGTTTTGTACTGTGATTTTGTAAGGATAGCTATAAGAAATAATAATAGATAGGGTAGCATAAAAACAGAGAGAGAATATTCAAAGAATCCAGTTGGGCGGAGAACTAAGATCTACACCGCCTAAGGAGGTGGTGCCAAATTCGAACCGAGGGTGGCTCAATTTGAGATTGACAGAAGAAGCCAGAGAGGACTGGCAGCCTGTACTTGTAACTCTAATTCTTTGCACAGTAAAGAAAGAAACTGCCGTTCGTCTCATTCAAACTTCTCCTGAGAGACTAAAGACTTAGCCTAGTAAGATTACTGATCCAGAACTAACATTACGAAGAAGCATAAAGTTAACAAAGAACCAGACTGCAGAAGGAATTATCATGAAGAAAGAAGCAGGTAAGCAATGATATAACTTGAACACGTTACTCCACAAAAAAACGTACTACATAAAATTGGTGCACCACATACGTATGACATTTTGTAGTAACTGCATATTTCCGGTAAGTACGATTTTTGTTTTGAACAATGTTTATTTGTATACTTAAGTAGGTTGTTGACTTGTTTCATTGTTATTTGTGGCCTCATGTTGCTTTCTTGTGTAAGTTGTTCTCTTAAAATTGTTGAGTACCCTAAAGATGACTTTAGAATAAAAGTTGAAAGTCTTGGTACCTCCTTTCATTTTCATGTGAGGATCTCTTATATATAGTATATATATATAAATAATATATATATATATATATATATATATATATGTTACGCATAATGTGAATAATTGCCTAATGTGAACATTAGGCAGAAAAATTGCCTAATCTCCATATTAGGCAATTTGTTTTGCACAATGTTGACAATAGGCAAATTACTTGCCTATTGTCAACATTAGGCATGATTTTCAGATAAGGCGAGGGTATTTTGCCTAATGTGAATTGAATGACGAACCACTGTAACTAGAGTGTTGTTCGAAACTTTGGGTCTGTCACTTAAGCCATTATCCTTTGGTCAGTGTGCTACGCTGAGGGTCCCGGATGTCGATCATGGTCCAACAGATCCCAAAAATCTGTTAGTGGTCGTCCTCTGGGAACAAGATGAACTATACACTGTAGGTTGTCGGGAAGGAATTCTTGGACCAAAATTTACAGCAGCTGATCTATAAGTGCAATCAAACAGCCCCTGATAAAGTCTGAAGAGGTTCCTGATATCTGCCTATCGCTTAGAACAGCAACAGCAAGAACCACTGGTGGGCAAAGATATATAAAGTGCCAATGTACTACTCAATGTACATCAGGACGATGCAGCTGCCTAAGAAAAAAATTTAAATGCAACTCACGCGATCACCCGGGCAGATCATGCAAAAATTTCTGATTCGACTCAACTGAACCCTGAGATCTATTGACTTATTTCTCTTTTACTGATATTGCATTAATTATGTTTGTGTTTATTCAAATAAATTGGAATTCTTTAAACTGCCTCTACATTAACCCTGTTGCATTCTCTTGTAACCTCCCGAGGGTTGTCTGCAGGATTAATTGCCATTTCTACACTAAACCATAATACATGTTTAGATTAGGCAGTCGTATTCACATCGGGCAAAATTGAGCTGCATAATTTGAACAACAGGCATATTTGGCCTAATGTTAACAAATTGTAAACTTTATGCAAACTGCTTGCTTAATGTACACATTAGGCAATTTTCTGCCTAATGTTCACATTAGGCAATTATCCACATTATGCGTAACATTTATATATATATATATATATATATATATCTTATATATATATATATATATAAATATGTATTTCTATATATTATTGTATATATATATATAATATGTATATATATATATATATCTTGTAATATATTATTATATATATATATATGTATATATATATATAATATTTATATATATATGATATATATAGTATATTATATATATATATGTATTATATATATATGATATATATATTATATATTATTAATTAATAATATATTAAATAATAATATTATATATATGTATAAAATTATTATATTAAAATTATATTTATATTATATTATATTTAATTTTATAATTGTATATATATATATATATATATGTATATATAATAATAATATCCTTTATTTCGGTTCAAGACCATATACAATGAACATACAAAATACACAGTAACATACACAATCTAGATATATGAGTCAACATGATAGGAAAAATTAGTAATCTGGCAACTTATCCACCAAAAATAGCCTGAGGTAGCATAAAAAGCTAGTAAACATAATAATGGTAATAGTAATAATATTGGTGGGAAAAAAATGCATTGAGAGTTATAAACAGTTAGTGCACAAATTATATAGCTTAAATTTCACTAGAGACCTTATGTGGTTACAGAAGTCTGGTCCAGAGGGCTAAATACATAAATTGAATGTATATGATATATATATATATATATATATATATATAATAATACATATAATATAATATATATTAATATATATATATATATATATATATATACATACATATAAAAATATATACATATATAATATATATATATATATATATATATACACATATACAACACATATATACATTATATATATATATATTATATATCTATATATATTATATACATACATATAATATATATAATATAATATATATATATATATATATATATACATACATATACACACACTATATATACATTATATATATATATATATATATATATATATATATATATATATATATATATAAAACTTTAACTTGATAGTAATCACAGAAATAATGAAAAAATAAAATATCAGCAATAAATGTAATAATGACAAAATCTGCAGATGACATCTTGCTAATACAGAGATTAAGTCCTTTAGGGGACAAAGGCCTCATTTTCCCATCTTTCCCACAATTTAGATCTTCTTCTTGCTTCACTCCTTAGGATGCTTTGTATGAGCGAGTTGCCGCTGTTTCTAACTCGGGTTACCAGGGTGGACATTGTTCGCCTTACAATTATTTTCAAATTGTCCAGGTGGTTTTCTAAGAACATCTGTGTGGCGGAGTGGTAGCGTGGAGTGTTTGTGAGGCGTCTCAGAATGTCATTGTGCACAACAGTGATACGTCTCATGGTCTCTCGGGTATAGTTCGTCCAGAGGGAACACCCATAGATACTGTAAAGGTGGGTACACACGTGAGAGCCGAACCTTGTATGTGTAACTGAGTTACGCATATACGGTTACAAGGTGTCAAAATGTCGAGGACGAACCGTAACCACGTTAAGCACGTAACTTCATTTCAATCCACTGCGATCATCAGTCTGTCTCTGTCCGGGTTGTTTACCGATGATGGCCACCATGCAAGTAGCAGCTGCCGTATATTTATATACATTATTTAACGAAGATGAAGCTAAATAAAAGATGGTGGCAATCAAGGTTATATACTAGAAGGGTAGAATACAGTGGTCGGGAATTACTCGCTGACATGAGATTCCAAGAAGTTTCTGGCCACAGTAAAGTCTGTTCTTCGTAATAACTAATAAATTGAAGGGCCTCCTCTTACTCATCCAATCAGCCATGGTATACATATACGTACTGACTGACCAAAACAAGGGACTCTACTATGGACGGCCTTGTTCATAGTCGGTGTTAACAAGTTCAGCAACCTCTGTTGTTACGCGTGTAATACAGGTCCCGTCCACACATGGCGTAACGTTCAAAGAGACCTCCCTTTGATTCGGGGCCCAAAAACCGACAATTGGCGGGACGGAGGGCGAACGGAGCCTCGAACCTTGCGGGTTCGAGGAACCGTCCACACTTGCGTTTTTGTTACAAGAATCGGTTACAATACAAGGTTCGGTTCGCACGTGTGTACCCACCTTAACAGTACGAGCGGAAGAGCAGCAGTTTCACGTCTCGGTGACAGAAGGCTAACCTCCTTGCAATCATGTTGCCAGTTGCACATAGTTTACGACGCCTCTGTTCAATGTCTGCCGTATCTTTTAGGTCGTCGGTAATAATGTGACCCAAATACGGAAATTCGCGCACAAATTCCAGCCGATGGTTTCCGAGGAAAATTTGTGGTTCTGCAATATGCTTAAGCGATCTCGGGAGCAGCGACATGCACTGGGTCTTGGTTTCGTTGTAGATTATATCAATTCCTCTGCATATTGGCGGCAAGTGTCGATGAGTCGTTGGAGGCCATGCACTGATGGGGAAATCAGAACCATATCGTCGGCGTAACAGAGGTTGTTTATAGTTGTTTCATTGACAGTGCATCCGATTGGGAGTGAGTTCAGTTTGACATTCAAGGCATCTGTGTACGTATTAAACAGGTATGGAGAGAGAATGCCCCCTTGCCGAAGCCCGTTTAGGGAGCCGAAGGTGTACGATAATACGTTGCCCCATTTGACACAGAATTGCTGTGTGGAGAACCAGCAATGTAAAATGCCAATTATATATAGGGGTGTGCCCCTTTTATGCAGCTTCAGGAATAGCTTCAGGTAGTTTACTCTGTCAAATGCTTTTCTCACATCTACGAAACACAGGAAAACCGGAGATGCTGATGATAGGTAGTAGTTCAGCAATTCTTTCAGTATGTAGATGCAGGTGTCGGTTGAGTGGTTTGCTTTAAACCCGAACTGATTGTCAGTGTGTAGAAAGGGGAGAAGTCTTTCAAGAAGAACCGACTCAAGTATCTTCGATGCGATCGTTGTGATTGCAATTGGCCGGTAGTTGCCAGGGTCAGCTGCATCCTTTAGCTTGTTTTTGATTAATGGTATCAAGTGAACTAAGAGTAGGGAGTCTGGAAGAAACTGGTGAATTATGCACGCATTGAATAAGGCAGCTAGCAAAATGTAAATTATCGGATGGCAGAATTTGAAAGCCTCTGCGGGAAGACCATCACAGCCGGGCGATTTATTATTAGGTATGCTGTTTATGGCATCGCTGATGTTACCTGGCGTAATACGGTCTGCAAAATGAAATTGAATGTTGTCATTAAGGAGGTTATCTACCTCGCTTCGGGAATCCTGATCATTTATGCAATTCAGGATATTGTTGAAGTGACATGATCACCCACATCCTTGCGATGGCCTCGTCTCCGACTGCTTCCCCTACTCTCTGTGATAGCTTTTTAGTTTTGGGATTTAAGGACTGGATATCTTTCCAAAGACGAGGGTAATCACCAGATTCTACGTTTCTAGACATTGCATCGGCTCTTAGTTGTTTTTCATTTAACCTGCAGTGCTTAAGAGCAAGTTTGAATTGCGCTCTCGCCTGCCTCATTAGTAATGCAGTGTGTCCTTCCCTCGGGCTGCCATTTTGCCTCCACAGTAAGAACATTTCTCGTGATATGTATACAGATCCTTAACCAAGTCATTCCAACCAGGTATATTACGAGAATTACCTTGACGAAATCTAAAGGCAGTCCTGCCCGAAGCAAGCATAGCGGAGATTATGTTCGAATATATATATATATATATATATATATATATATATATATATATATACACTATTACTATATATATATATATATATATATATATATATTATCTATATATATCTATATATATATATATATATATTATATATATATATATATATATATATATATATATATATACTATATATAAGAGATCCTCACATGAAAATGAAAGGAGGTACCAAGACATTCAACTTTTATTCTAAAGTCATTGTTGCAAAACCCATAAATAAACATCATATCTGCACATTCCGCATTACTGGAATGGTAAGGAATTGTCTCCAGTTTCTTGCTCACTAAATGAATTAGGAATCTGACACTTGTAGCCCGAACACGCTCTTGGTGGAAAAGCGAGACTGTTTAGATTTTAGAGTAACAAGCGAAGTGATCAACTCCATGCTCCCTCTCCTCCCCAGAGCCATGCGTACTCCGACATCCCATGCGCTCCATCTTACTTGACAATTTAATGATAACGATTATTTTAAAAATTCACCCCACCGACAAACAAAACCTTAAAATGCAGATGTTTTTAGAAAATTTTTTGCTCAAAATAACCTTTTCTTTTATTTCTCGAAATATTTGCATAAACTCATGTTACACCCTGTATATGTATATATATGTATGTATGTATGTATGCATACAGGCAGTCCCCGGTTATCAGTGGGGATTCCATTCTCGGCAGGGTGCGGGTAAACAAAAACTGCCATTAACTGAATCTTGGTATGTTGTGGCGCCTCCTTTATGTGTGTTATGGCCCCATAACCCTGTTACGATAACTGGAACTTGGCGCATTATGGCACCATAAATCGCTGTTTTGATGGTGCTAACCAAGCTCCATAAAACAGGATCTTCACATTAACTGAATCCGGCATAAAATCCGCGATTTATGGCACCATAATGTTCCGAGTTTTGGTTATCGGTGCTATAAGGTGCTGATAATAGTTATGGCGCCATAACATACCTAACAGAGGTACCATTAACCCGTTAGCAGCACCATTAACTGAAACTCGGCTCCATAAGCGCTATAAATTGCTGATTTTCAGTTAATGGCAGTTTTCGCTTATCAGCAGACCGCCGAGAACGGAACCCCCACCGATAACCAGGGGCTGTCTGTATTCTTATATAATGCCATTGCAAAGTGTAACTTCCCCTCAGTATTTGTATGTAATGTTGTAAAATGTATGTTTTATGTTCAGATTCCGTATTAAGATTAACTTAGAATTGATATTGTTCTAATAATATGTAATGATTTCACAAAAAGTATAATTTGAGGTTATTAAGAGTGAAGTCTATAGTCTTGCATTTTTCCTCTACTTGTCTGTTCTATTGTGCTTAGCTCTCAACAAGCAATCAGAAAGTGTTGAAAAATAAGTGATAAGTCCACCAAGAGTTTATATCTCTTCGTATTATTATGAGAAAATCTGTCAACACATTAGTGATTGGAGGCGTATGAGTACACGTAATGATTACATCATGTTAGAAGATTTTAGAAGCATGCTATGCAAAATGTTCTGCATTCATTACGTTGTCTATAGGAAATGACGTCATAGTGTCCTTATGAGAATATTCTTCAATTTATTGTAGTAAATAGAGATTCTTTTATTATGAAACCGTTTGATATTACTGATAAATTAACTCTTATCCCTCAATTTGTCAAAAGAGAATTTATTTACTTGTAAGTAATTTGATTGGTAGATGAAATGAGTGTCCAGTTCCCAAAAATGCTGTCACATCACTATTTGCTACGATAGTTATATGTAAACATTTCTTAAGAGTTTTTTTTTGCTGTAATTATGTACTGTTAATAGTTATAGATTATCATAATATCATTCTTTCCCTCTTGTTTGAAGTGGGAATTCATTAAGGTTTTTGCAGAAAACCTAGACCAAAATGATTTGATGTCATCGATGACAATCATGTTAACCCAGAGTCTCCCATATGAAGATACGGTTTCTGATCATGTTCACTTGTAATTCTTTAATTAGAATTCTTAATAGCATAGTGGTTATTTATGGAATCTGAACAGATATTATAAAAGTGTGATTTGTGTGCAGCTGAAGATATTGTGAAAGGATAATTCTGTAACTATTCTGCAGAAAGGTAATGTGTTATTACAAGTTTTAAGTGCACTCAAAAATATTTCAAGTGTTTAGGTAAAGTTATTTCTTTTTTTTGCACACTGCGAATTTCTGTATTAAATTTGTTTGCAGTGTTTTTTTTATATATTCTGTGTTTTTCATTTTCTTAGTGGGTTTTTAAAATTTTAGTGTTAATGTTGGTACTTCTCCACATTGTGTTTACTTATTTTTGCATTCACAATTATTGTGATTAATTTGGGCGTTTCTTAATGATTTAGTGTTACATACTTGATTTTATTGAACATGTGATTTATTTTGCATTTAAATATAATTTTTTAGTAATTTAAGAATTAATTAAACTCTATGTGGTTTCAAAGATTTAGTAAATTTCTCTAAGATTGTGAATTTCACTTATAAATGTTGAATTTAAAAATGATTTTTTTGTATTTATACTTTTTACAACAGTGTTTCATTTATTGACCATCAGTGATAGAATTTTTAACTTAACCTAGCCACTGGGGGGGAAGGCAAGCCAGCCCAACTCAGTGCCGGTCCCAAGTCCAGATAAATAGGGAGGGTTGGAGTCAGGAAGGGCATCCGTTTGTAAAATCTCATGCCAGAACTTTTATGAAATGAGTCTTACAAGGAATGAGAATAGGGCTAGGTTGTCACCCAGAAGTGACCCACAGATATATCGCCCTAACTCTGTGGACATGCAAGGGCTACCGCATCGTGAGCGAGTGTGGCTAAAGAAGCGAGCTCGAGAACTAAGAGTAGGAACATTAAATGTTGTTACAATGAGAGGAACAGGGCGGGCAATAGCTGACCTTATGAAAACAAGACGAGTAGATATTCTCTGTGTACAGGAGACAAGATGGAAAGGTAACAAAGCGAGGGAACTTGGGGAGGGGTATAAGATAGTCTATAGCAGAGCAAATAAAGAAGGCAGAAATGGTGTTGGAATAATTCTGTCAAGTGAAATGAAGAAGGAAATCTTTGAAGTAGATCAAAGAAATGATAGGATTATCTGGGTCTGGCTGATGGTTGAAAATTGCACTGTTAACATCTTTAGTGTATATGCACCCCAGATAGGATGCTCAGATGCAGGGAAAGATCGCTTCTGGTCGGACTTAGAGGAAGAAATGGAAAAAGTGCCAGCAGATGAAAGATGCCTAGTCGGCGGAGATCTGAATGGGCACGTAGGTCAGAATAACCATGTGATCAGCTGTATACATGGTGGGTATGGCTATGATGAAAGAATGCAGAGGGTGAGAGAATCGTTGATTTTGCTGTGTCCAAGGATATGATACTGGTGAACACTTTTCACCAAGCGGCAAGAACATCTAGTTACGTACAAAAGCGGCGGAAGGTCCAGCCAGATAGACTACTTGATGTATAAGAGGAAAAATTTACGCGAGGTAAAAGATTGTAAGGTCATACCAGGAGACCATGTGAGTGTGCAACATCGTTTTGTAGTGATGGACTTGGTTATGGAAATTGAACAAATAAGGAAGAAAAAAATGCAGGGGCCAAAAAGGATTAAATGGTTTAAGCTGAAAGAGATTGAACTTTGTAGGCAGTTTAAAGAAAAGGTTTTAGAGGAACTAACACATGAAATTAAAGATGTCGATGAATGGTGGAACAGAACGATGGATATAATACTGAGGGTTGCTCGAGAAATATTGGGTGAGGGTAGTGGCAAGATGTTCGAAAATAAGGAAACGTGGTGGTTCAGTGAAGAAGTGAAGGATGAAACAAAGCAAAAGAGAGAAGCAAAGAAAAGGTGAGAGGGGACCCAAATGGAAGAGGACTGGATGGCCTATAAGGAAGCAATTAAATTAGCAAAGAAAACTGTAGCAATTGCTAAGGATAGAGCATATGATCAGCTTTACAAAGAGCTAGATACCAAGGAAGGGCAAGGAAAGATCTTTAAACTAGCACAAACGAGAAATAAGAGTACCAAGGATATAACACACATAAGGCAGATTAAGGATAAGGATGGAAATGTACTGAGAAATGAGAGAGACATAATAAGATGGGAAGAATATTTTGAGACCTTATTGAATGAAGAAAATTAAAGATTTCTAAGAGGAGATGGACACACAAATTGTAGACCAGTCACAGAAATAACAAAAGCTGAGGTTAGAGTGGCACTGGGAAAGATAAAAAATAGTAAAGCAGTGGGACCGAAATGGCATACCTGCAGAAGCCTGGAAGGCACTTGATGAGGAAGGAATTGACATATTGTGGCAGTTATTGAAAAAAGATTATGGAAAGTAAGACGATACCCGAAAAATGGAGAGAAAGTATATTGATCCCAATATTCAAAGAGAAAGGGGACATCCAGTGTTGTGCAAATTACCGAGGATTAAAGCTCATGTCACATACAATGAAGGTATTTGAAAGAATTATGGATGAAAGATTACGGCAAAAAGTTTTCATCAGTAGACAGCAACTAGGATTCATGAAGGGGCTCAGTACTGTGGATGGTATTTTCACTCTGAGACAAATTATGGAAAAGTACAGAGAGAAGCAAAAGGTCTTGCATATGGCCTTTGTAGACCTTGAGAAGGCATATGACAGAGTACCACGTCAGGAAATATGGAGATGTCTCAGGGAGAGAGGAGTGATGGAGAAGTGTCAGAATGATCTGGGAGATGTATAGAAATGTAAAGACCAGCGTCAGATCTACAGTTGGAAGACCAGAAAATTTCCAAGTTGGAGTCGGGCTACATCAGGGATCTGCTCTGAGCCCACCTATGTTTAACATAGTCTTGGATGTGTTAACAGAGAATGTCAGGGAGGAGCCACCATGGTGTCTGCTCTATGCAGATGACATAGTCTTGGTAGCCAAGAACAGGGAAGAACTGGAGGGGAAGCTTGAAAGATGGAGATATGCCTTGGAGAGTAGAGGTTTAGGGATAAGCAGGAAAAAGACAGAATATATTACAACCGAATTGGATGGCGGCCAGCAAACAACAATTAAATTAGGTGGAGGAAACATCAAAAGGGTCCATAAATTCAAGTATCTTGGCTCAGTGATTGACAATGAGGAGAACATGGAAGAGGAAATTAACAACTGGATTCAGTGTGGTTGGAACAACTGGAGGAAGGTGTCTGGTGTCATATGTGATAGGAAAGTCCCTATAAGATTAAAGGGCAGAGTTCACAATGCAGTGGTCAGACCAGCAATGACATATGGATTGGAAGCAGCACCACTAAAGAAACCAGAGGGCAGAAAGTTGGACGTAACCGAGATGAGGATGCTTAGGTGGATGAGTAGAGTAACCAAAAAGGACAGGGTTAGAAATCAACATATTAGGGGTACAGTAAAGGTCACTGAATCATCAAAGAAAGTGCAAGAGGCAAGGTTAAGATGGTATGGCCACCTGATGAGAAGAGAAGAGCAACACATGGCAAGAGAAGTGATGGACGTGGAGGTGGATGGAACATGAAGGAGAGGAAGACCTAAGACCAGGTGGAGAGATTGCAATAGAATTGATATAAGGGAAAAGGGATTACGGGAGGAAATGACACAGGACAGAAGAAGATGGAAGAGACTCATTAAAAACGTCGACCCCGAATAGGGATAAAGCTGGGAAGAAGAACTTAGTCTGATTTCTTGCATGATTGATAAGTTTTTTAAGGGATCACTGTTGCCTTTAGAGTAATCAGTTTTATTTTATCTGTGATGAAGGCTCAGGTGTCTGGCTGTCGTGGGGTAACTATTTATTAATTGGTAAGTGTAATAACCAGATATTTGAGCGCTTCATCACAAATTTAATTGGTACCCAGAGACCCAGGAAAACAGATCACAAATATTACTATGGTTTATGGTTTATGCTGGTGGTGGTATGGATATATTTTGATAGGAGAGTGACCATATAGTTGATTTTTGCATTTTATTGTACTGAATTGTTAGCTGAGTAACTTAGAGAAAACGGTTCTCTTTGATGTTCAGGAATTTTTAGCAGCTCATTCCATCGAAGAGTTATCTGAATCCACTCTGACCAAGGCACAGTGGATTGCTTTAGCAGTAGCATGTGGTGGTAATGTTTCTAGTAGTATGGTAAAGGCACAGATAAGATATTTATTGCTATGAAAGCATTAATAGAATCTGGTAGAATGACTGATGAGGATGAGCTAGAATTAGCTCAAGAGTTGTTGAATGTAGCACAGGCTGATGTTATAAATAAACAGGAGGATAAGAAAGAGAAAAGTGATGTAGAGTTAGAGCATAGATGCACAGAAGTCGAAGAAAGTTGGAAATACAAACTGAAAGAGAAAGAGGAGACAGAGAGAAAAGAGAAAGAGAAGAGGAAAGAGAAGTAGCAAGACATAAAAGGGGGATGGAATCGATAAGAGCTAGATCCACAATACCTGTCACACTGTCTAACCTTAATCAAGGTAATCAAAACCCTATATTTGATGTGCTAAGAGTTCAGAAGTTAATCCCTAAGTTTACTGAGGAAGATCCAGTTGGGTTCTTTGATCACTTTGAAAAAGTGTCTTCAGGTATGGGATGGTCAGAAGATAAATGGTCAGTCATGTTACAAAGTGTCTTGATTGGTAAAGGGAGAAGTCTTTATTTAGCCTTAACAGCTGGTCATAGTAAAGATTACAATGTACTGAAACACTATGTGCTACAAGTCTACCAGATGAAACCCAGAGTATTACAATGAAAGATTCAGGTCTTTAAGAAAACATGACAAGGCAACTTTCTTGGATTATGCTTACAAAGTGAGAAGGAGTTTCAAACGACGGATGGAGGCTGCTAAAGTTAAAACTATACACGATCTTGAAGAATTAGTTGTTCGTGAACAATATCTCAGGAGAATTCCTGAACACATAAGAGCCTATTTGAGAGAGAGAGAGGGGGGTTAAGAAACTTGACAAGGCTGCTACACTGAGTGAAGACTATAACATTATCAGTAGCAAAATCAACATCCCGTCACTAATTCACACGACACGTGTAAGCAGCATATAGTAGTTACAGTGGTCCCCCTGTATTCGCATGGGATGTGAATGTCAAGTACCAGTCTCTTCCAAATTTCAGGAACAAATTTGATAATGGGAATCCTACAAGTGGTAATACCAATACAATGCAGGGTATAACCCCTTAGCATTTTAATGTGAAATCCTCATCATCTAATTTTTCAAGACAGTTATAGAAGCCTAATGTTGTCTGCTTCAAGTGTGGAAGAGTAGGACACTATAGTCAGGGGTGTTATCAGACACATCAGCATTCGAAGTCAGTTGGTTAAGTGGTGAAAGGTCACCAGGTTATGCAAACTATGAAGAGTAGTGTGAGGAAGAATCAGACTACATAGAAGACTGAGACTAAACAAAATGAGTGTTTGGCAACCAGTGGAGATGTAACCTCAGGTTCTGAGTGGCTGAGCAGCGTGGAGGCTTTTAATCCATATAACTATGAGTGTACACTGACAACTCTGGGAGGAAGTGTGCAGGTACCAGTCAAGGTATTATTGATACAGGGAACAACCACGGTGTGGTAGTACATGGTGCTCACCCTCAGTTGAAGAAGAATCTTGCAGGAGTTTCAATTATTTTGAAGTATATGAGAAGAGGTAACTACAGTGTAGCTCCCGTATTCGCATTCTCCGATTCGTGGACTCATGCATTAGC
Source organism: Macrobrachium nipponense (assembly GCF_015104395.2). Lineage (NCBI taxonomy): Eukaryota > Metazoa > Arthropoda > Malacostraca > Decapoda > Palaemonidae > Macrobrachium > Macrobrachium nipponense. Next base: position 168,447,493 of record NC_087200.1, on the reverse strand, counting down.
GGAACATATTATTTATATCCCCCATTATTCAAGGGAAATTCGCCTATTTGCAGTATTTTTATATGAGAAATATGCACAAATTCTTGATTTTTTTTATCAATTTCATCATAAAATGTGCTTTTTGTGATAAAACTATTAAAAAAACCAGGTACGTATAAAAAATTTTTAGTGGGTTTTTCTTGAGATTTAACTAACGAAATAGGCCATTTTAAACATTTTTATAGGGATTCCAACTATATGCGGGTTCTAACTATTCGCAGGAGGGTCTGGTACCGTACGCATCCCCTAGCGAATACAGGGGAACCACTGTAACTGTATATGCCACTTACACCTGTCGTGTGAATTGGTGACAGGATGTTGATTTTGCTGTAAAAGACTCACTGGCTGTGGAAGGTGTGCATGTTCTGATTGGTAATGAAGTTGGTAGTGTGCCATTTTTCCCTTGTCCTATAGTGACAGACAAACCATTGAGGATTAGTCCTATGATAGATTTAGAGAAGAATAATCACTACCTGTAACTACTAGGAGTATGAGGAATACGCAAGTAAGTGAAGAGACTTAGGATTTGCACACCCAATAAAGATCACTTGAAGGATCTTTGAGCTTAGAAGAGTTGTTCCAGGGAAGTGAGGTTTCCCCTAGTGCTGACCAAGAAGAGATTTCCCAAGAAGAAGAAGAAGAAGAGGCTGTTGTTTTTTAAGAGGCTCAGAGTAGTCAGAGTGTTCCTTAAGATAGAAGTGAAACTACAGTACCTAAGTTAACAGATATTGAAAGTTCAACCCTTGAAGTTGGTCAAGTAACAAGAGAGAAGTTAATGAAACTGCAGAAGGATACATCATTAGCTGAGTTGTGCCTCAGTGTCGTTGATCAAGAAGAGATGAAACAAACTCCTACCTGTTATTATCTAAAGGAAGGATTGCTGATGAGGAAGCATAGACCTGCAGATATACCAGGAGATGCAGAATAGGGCAAATATTGTCAAATTTTTATTCCCTACCCATTGAGGAAGCAAGTGGTAGCAGTAGCTCACAAGTCTAGACATATGGGAATTGGGAAGATTGTGGAGATCGTGAAGTATTTTTTCTGGCCTAGACTTCACAAAGATGTTAGCAAGTTCTGTAGAGAATGTCACACCTGCCAGATAGCTGGAAAACCGAATGAAACTATTCAGAAAGCCCCCTACAACCTATAGGAGTTAGAGGAGAACCCTTTAGCAAGGTTTTTAGATGTGGTTGGACTGCTTCTGAAAACGAAGAAGGGAAATGGATATCTGTTAACATTAATGTGTCCTGTGACAAGATATCCTGAGGAGATCCCTGATAGAAACATATCTGCCAAGGTAATTGCTGAGAAGTTAGCAGAGTTTCTCTCAGTTTGGAATTTGGAATACCAGAAATTGTACAAAGTGACAGAGGAACGAACTTTACTTCCAAGTTGTGTCAGGATGTGATGAATTTGTTAGGAGTGAAACAGCAGTTATCAACTGCTTATCGTCCAGAGCATCAAAGATCCTTGGAAAGGTTCCACCAGACATTGAAAAGTATGTTGAAAAAGTATTGTTCTGAGTCAGGAAGAGAATGGGATGTTGGTTTCCCTATTATGTTATTTGAAGTTAGGAATGCTTATAAAGAAAGCATGGGATGTTCACCTAATGAGACGATTTTTGGTAGAGAAGCAAGAGGACCCATTGAAGATTCTTGCAGAAAACTGGAAAGAAAATCAAGAGGAAATCCAAGGAGAGTATGTAAAGAACTTGAGGAAAAGGTTAAAAGAAATTTAAAATTTCTCTATAGAAAATTTGAAATTAAGTCTAGAAAATGAAAAGGAGGTATGATGATGAGACTAAACTAAGAAGTTTCAGTGTAGGTCAAGAGGTGTTAGTTTTCCTACCTGCATAAAGATTTCCCCTTGCTAACAAATTTCAAGGTCCTTACAAAATAATAGAGAAGTTAAGTGATAGAACTTATGTGACTGAAACACCAGAAAGAAGAAAATGTTCTGCCGTTTGTTCTAATGAATACACCTGCAACATTCCAAATAGTGATGGATCAATTGCTAGGATCTATAGAAGGAGTAGGTGTATACCTTGATGATATAGTGATTTACTCTACAACATGGGTGGAACATTTGAAGATTCTGAGGAAAGTTTTCAAGAAACTACAGGAGGCAGAACTAACAGTTTACCTGGAAAAGAGTAAAGTTAGAATCCATTTTTGGCAAGAACAATGTAATTGGAGATTATTTACCCCATTGCGAATTGTTGAATTCAACCCCAGGATAACTAATCATCAGGGGGTTGTATCTTATGTAAGTGCCATTGCAAAGTGTAACTTTCCCACAGTATTTGTGTGTAATGTTGTAAAACGTGTGTTTTGTGTTCAGATTCCATGTTAAAGTTTAAATTAGAATTAATATGTTCTAATATTATGTAAGGATTTCACAAAAAACATAATTTAAAGTTATAAAGAGTAAAATCTTTAATCGTGCATTTTGCCTCTTCCCATCTGTTCTATTGTGCTTAGCTGTCAACAAGCAATCAGAAAGTGTTGAAAAATAAGTGATAAGTCCACCAAGAGTTTTGATATCTTCATATTGTTGTGAGAAAACCTATCAACATGTTATTGATTGGAGGCACATGAGTCCATTTTGTTGAACCAACATTGTTCATCTTTGTTCCTTGCCCAGAAGTACATGTGATGATTGTGTCGTGTTAGAAGCTTCTAGAAGCATTCGATGCAAAATGTTCTGTGTTCATATGTCATCTATAGGAAATGACGTCATAGTGTCCTAACGAGGATATTCTTCAATTCATTTTAGTAATTAGTAATTCTTTTATTATGAAACCGTTTGATATTACTGATGATTTAACTCTTATCTCTCTCAACCTGTCAAAAGAAAATTTATTGACTTGTAAGTAATTTAAGTAGTAGATGAAGTGAGTGTCTAGTTCCCAAAACTGCTGTGATTTCACTATTTGCTTGCGATAGTTATTTGTAAAAATTTCTTTCATGTTAAGAGAATTTTCTTCTGAAATAGTTATACTTTTAATAGTTATTGATAATGATAATATCATTCTCTTTCCCTCTTGTTTGAAATGGGAATTTAATAAGATTTTTGTAGAAAACCTAGACCCCAAAATGATTTGATGTCATCGATGACGATCATGTCAACCCAAAGTCTCTTATATCATTCTGATATAAGAGACAACTTGCTTTGGTTTTATTCCTGGAGCTTTTCAAGCTGGCTCATCCTCTCTCTCTCTCTCTCTCTCTCTCTCTCTCTCTCTCTCTCTCTCTCTCTCTCTCTCTCTCTCTCTCTTCCCAACCGAGGAAAATTTTGATTATTGCATTAATGTAAAGATTTTGTACTTACATGTTTACTCGTAATTCATTGTTTAATTAAATTTCTTAATTTCATAGTTGTTATTTATGGAATCTGAATAGACATTATAAAGTGTGAATTAAGTAACGGCACCTTTGTGTTCAACTGAAGATTTTGTGAAAGGATAATTTTGGTAACTATTTGCATAGGGGTAATGTGTTTTTACAAGTTTTAAGTGCAGTTAAAAAATTATTCCTAGTGTTTAGGTAAAATTATATAATTTTTTGCACACAGTAGATTTTTGTGGCATTTAATTCTTGTGCAGTGTATTTTTAATATTCTGTGTATTCACCATTTTCTTAGTGTTTTTTTTTTTAATTTAGTATTGAAGTTGGTACTTTTCCACATTGTGTATTTACATATTTTTGCAATCGCAATTTGTTTGATTAACTTGGGTGTTTCTTAATGATTTAATGTTGTATACTTGATTTAATTTAACGTGATATTTAATTGGCATTAACATAGATTTATTTTCAAGTCTTAATTATTGCTGAAGAGTTTGAATTATGATTGAATAATTAAATTTCTTGATTAATTAATTTTCTTGATAAATTAATTTTGATTTATTTTTGTTTCATAATTAATTTAAGAATTAAGTAAACTGTGTGTTGTTTCCAAGTACGTAATAGTAAATTTCCCTGAGATTGTGAATTTCACTTATTTTGTTTTTAAACTTTTTATAACTGTTCCATTTATTGACCATCAGTGATAAAATTTTAACTTTTGTAGAGTCGAACCTTAGTGATTACTTGTGCTGCTTTCCTTCAATTTTCTTGAAGTGGGTTATAATACTTAGACTTTTAAAGTTGTTGTTGGAGTGATGGAGTGATATAGACATACATAAATACATGTTTATATACATATATATGTTATTCCCCCTCAACGTCATGGCTTGATTTAGGTGTACGTTAGCTTCATCAGCATCTTTTAGAACAGTAGGAAAAAAATACACATTTGCACATAGTGGCAACCTCTTAATACCTGTTAGGGCTTTTCTTCTCTTATTTACTCTGGTAATCAGTACCTTTTGGAACAACTGCCCTTTCTCCTGCCAACCAGCTCCCCCAGCACCCATCCCAAATCATTCCTCTTATTTCTTGCAGATACTGGCAATGTAACAGGACTGAGCACCCTATCCCAATGGCTTTGCATTCCACGTCAATAATGAAAGTGGACGAGTAGATCCCAATGACCTTTGCATTTAAGGTAAATGTTAAAAGTAGACAAGTAGATTGGCAGAACATTCCAATGGCTTCTGCATTTAAGGGAAATAATGAAAGTAGATAAATCGACATGGTAGCCCAGCCCGTTGACTTCTGCATCGTAGTAGTAGCCCATCCTCCTGGCTTCTTCATTTAGGGGAAATAATGAAAGCAGTCTCGGTAGCACATCTGCATTAGCCTTTACATTTTCAGGAAAAAATGAGAGTATACTTGATATCCCACCCAAATGCCATCAGCATTGAAGAGAAATAATGAAAGTGGATTAGGGGTTCTAGTAGCCTGTCCAACTGTCGGGGCATTTAAAGGAAACGGTGGAAATAATTTAGGGGATTGGTTATCCCATCAGAGTGGCCTGTGCATTTAAGTTAAATGGTGGAAAAAGCTTAAGGAATTGATTAGACCATCAGAGTGGCCTATGCGTTTAAGGTAAATGGTTTAAGGGATTGATTAGCCCATCAGAGTGGCCTGTGCATTTAAGGTAAATGATGGAAATAGTTTAAGGGATTGATTAACCCATCACAGTGGCCTGTGCATTTAAGGGAAACTGAAAATTTTGGCTTGTGCATTTAAGGGAAACTGAAAATTTTGGCTTGTGCATTTAAGGGAAAGAGTGAAAATTATTTTGGGGATTGGGGGACCCATCACAGTGATGTGGCCATATAATGGAAACAGTGAAAGCCGAAAAGGGAAATGCCATATTATCCTCTGCTGTTGATTGAAATGAAGGGAAATATTAGGTGTGTGTGTGTTTTTTACTAATGTTAAAAAGATGTTTGATGATAGAAGCTGCTAAATGTCTATATCAAGTCACGATCTTAAAGATGAAAAACTAGAAAACAAGTAATTTTAAGATCATGGGAAAGTAAACAACCACCACTTGAAATGATCACTTGGGGATCAAAGAAGGAAGGGCCGGTATGGGGGAATCCATGGCGAGAAAAGGATATTATGTAACAGGTGTGATTTAAAATTGCTTGAAAGGGAAGTTATAAGGTTTAGTAGATTTTAACAAATATTCTTTCACAAAAGATAGGGAAATGGACTGGGTAAGTTTTTTTTCAAGGGCTGTTGCTGCCACGAGGCATTTTATTATAACATTTTAAGTCCATGGTAATAATGACTCCAAGGTCCTCTTCTTGTTCTACACTATTTATGTCATTCCCAAACAACATGTAGTTGGCATGAGGGTTGTTTGTTCCTATATGTAACATTTTACTCTTGTCAAAGTTAAAAGGCATTTGCCATCTTTTTGACCACTTTCGTATTTTCTTTAAATAATTTCTTAAATTTTCCACTGTATCTGGGTCTCTTGCATTTGCACCTAGTTTGGTGTCATCTGCAAATTTGGCTATCCTGCTAGTTAAGACTACGTCAGTGTCATTAATGCAAATAAAAAGCAAGAGAGGGCCAAGGACAGAACCCTGAGGAACTCCACTTGTTACATCTGCCCATTCTGATTCTTCACTATTTATTACGACTCTCTGTTTTCTATAAGTTAGCCAGTTTTCGATCCAGTCTCCTATTTCTCCTACAATTGCTAAAGCTCCAACTTTTATCATTAGTTTCTTGTATGGAACTTTGTCAACGGTCTTTTGGAAATCTAAATAGTAGAGTATATCTATTGGTCTACTACTGTCATAAATACCAAGCATGTTATGAAAAAACTACAGGAGGTTTGATAGGCAGGATCTGTTTTGTCTGAAACCGTGTTGGCTGTTTAACAGCAAGTTATTTCTATGAATGTGATGCACAATTTGGTCTGCAATTATAGACTCAAAAATTTTACAAACGACCGACATTAGACAAATTGGTCTATGATTTCCCGGCTCTTCTCTTGGACCTTTTTTGTAAACTGGGGGCACATTACCTAGTTTCCATCCTTTTGGTGCCTTTCTTTATTCTGCATTTTTTCTGTAGAGTTTATATAGGTGAGAAACTATCTCCTCTTTTAGCTCTTTAATTTCTCTTGGATGAATCCCATCCGGGCCAGGAGATTTGAACTTGTTGAGTTTGTCTATTTTGTTTTAAATGCCCTCTTCTGTAAATATTATTCTGTCTAATGGTTCTGCCCCTTCATATTTAATTGCAGGTTTGGTATTTAGGTAGTGTCTTCAATTGTGAAAACACTAGTAAAAAACTGACCCGGTGATGACCAGTTCCTTGTCAGTGGCAAGCTGTTGAAAATGATCCATCAATGCATCACAAAGCAGGTTAATGATTTATACCTTGTTTTCCACAATAGACAATGATGCAGCTTGAGATGGCAATGGCGAGTTCAGCGTAAGCTGGAATTGACCACTTTTTAGTGGAAGACACTCAACTTCTTGTGCAACCCTTTGGACTGTATGGATAAGATCTGTCAAACACCAGACATACATCACTTTGGATTAGTTTTTTTTCTCAAGAATGTTTCCACTGCTGCAACAAGATCAACAATTCTTCCAGGACTCGGTCAGTAAATTGTCCAGAGGATGGCACAACCATCAAGCACAACCTCTGGGTCTGGTGTTGTTCGAAAGGACTGTTCAACACCCAAAGAATTTTTGAGTTTTTACTTTGATAAAGCTGGTCGGAGGTTACTATCATCCGTGAAAAGGGAAGTTGGAATCTGTGAAAGTTCAGTTATCAGTTCCCTCATATTGATGTCTTCAGTATCCATGAGACCAATGGTCCTAGTGAAGAGAATTTCAGTGTCAAAGGGTGGATCACAGCGTCCAGAAAGTGGTGTCTGCTTCCGTTTGGTTGCCATTGTAGTTACAGGACAGCTAATCGGTTCATGGAATCCGTCTGGCAGCTTTGCTTCGTATGCTTCCACAGACTGTTTCCCCAGTGCCAAGGCTTGGTCAACATTGGCCATTGAAGGAGCAAGTTTTCCTGTGACAACGTTTAAGACTTCTTTGGGATGACCAGTTGGATCAAGAGGATCGATACAGTGCTCCAACTTCTGTTTTAGGTTCTGCCTGTCATTGGTATCTGACTGGATCCGTGCTCGGGACTCTTTGTGGTAAACTGAGGGTTGTTGGATGTTGTCCCGCATGGCATCAATGTCACGAACAAGCATACTGCAGTTGTGGAGACTGAGTGCCCATCTTTTTGTGGCATTGCTATTAAGTCCTGTCAATCCTCCTTGGCTGTGTCCAAACCGCATGAACGTGGTTTCAATGTACATGTCAGTCCATGTGGCGGTGTGTGTCTCATTGTATGTTGGCCTCTGAGAAACATTTTTGTAAAGAAAGCGCAAGAGGCAAGGTTAAGATGGTATGATCACCTTATGAGAAGAGATGAGCAACACATGGCAAGAGAAGTGATGGACGTGGAGGTGGATGGAACGTGAAGGAGAGGAAGACCTAAGACCAGGTGGAGAGATTGCATTAGAGATGATATGAGGGAGAAGGGAGTACGGGAGGAAATGACACAGGACAGAGGTAGATGGAAGAGACTTATTAAAAACGGCGACCCCAAATAGGGATAAAGCTGAGAAGAAGAAGAAGAAGAAGAAGAAAGTGCTTCCATGGCATAGTTTACATGGCCATAGGCAAAAAAAAAAAGGCAGCATTTGTGTTTACACTTTATTTTCCATTAAAATTGGCTTCCTTGACCTCAAAAACCCTAGAATTGATGTATCATATTATAAAATAGGCAAAAAAATAAAGAAATGAGAAGTTTATAGGTTTTGGATTTACGCGGGAGCCATCTTGGACGCCATGTTGAATTACTCAAAATGCCCAAAGATGCCAGCTGGGCATCATTCAGTTTGTGATTCTTTGGAATTTTTTCTACCAAAATCAATCAAAACCTGCTTGGGGGGTATTTTTGCAAGGTCGTCACCCACTGCTGCCAGACTACTACGACATCCTTTAGTACAACAGGAAAGGTGGAGAATATGGTTTTGTATGAGAGATGCAGTAAGACATGGAACAGAAGAACTGTTAAAGCAAGTACAATGCGTGGTTTAGATGAGAAAGGGGGTGTGAGGATTAAGAGAATGTTTATTATGCAATATTATGTTAAGTTTTGAATTAAATAAAAAAAAATATGTGGCTTGCGTGACCTATATATAAAAAACAAGCTAGTGATAGAATTAATAGAGATATGTGGGGTGCTGAGATAAAGCGTGTTGTTAAAGGTAAATTGCTCAGAGGAATTTATTTATTTATTTATTTTTCTTTATTTTTTAGCTGGAAGAAGTCTGAGTTCGAATGTGTAGATAGCAAAGTAATTGAGGTGGCTTGAACGTGGGTCTGGGGAAATGGTGTGTTATCTATCAGTGGAATGATGTGAGAAGTCAGAGAAAGGATATAAGATGTAAGTCCGAAGTTGTGAGATAAGGTAATAGGTCATAAAAATGATGGCGTATGGAATAGTTTATGTTTGCAGAGTATGCATTTCTGATTAAGGATAATGGAGAGAAACTGCCTCACCTATTGAAATTGTTTGAAAGGAGAGAAAGTGACCAAGAATAAATGGAAATCAGAAATATTATTATGGATGGTGGAAGAATGGGAGCAGTTGATTCGAATAGGCATTTGGAGGTAAATATGGCCCATCGAATGTGTGAATCCAGACAGGATACTGTCATCTGCAAAGACTGGCGAGAGATCTGCAGTATCTGTGGAAGAAAAAGTTGTGAGGTGAGAAGGATTGCTGAGTGAAATGGAGATGTTGAATGCGATGAAAGGAAAATGGTCGAAGTTGTTAAGAGTTCAGCGTCGGTGGAAGGATGGATCCAAATGCTGAGTGATGCCTTGGCCATTCACGTGCAGAGAGGCTGAAGAAAGGAAGTGAGAGTAGAGGTAAAGTAAAAAAAGACTAAGGGAATGAGAACAGCTAGGGACAGAAAGGACGCTGCAAACACCCTTTTAGGACCACGTGACTTCCTCGTTGGCCGAGTGGATTTCGCGCTCGGCTATCAATCCGGTGGCCCGAAGTTCGATTCCCGGCTCGGCCAACGCGGAACCAGAGGAATTTATTTCTGGTGATAGAAATTCATTTCTCGATATAATGTGGTTCGGATCCCACAATAAGCTGTAGGTCCCGTTAGTAGGTAAGAAATTGGTTTCTAGCCACGTAAAAATATCTTATCCTTCGGGCCAGCCCTTGGAGAGCTGTTCATCAGCTCAGTGGTCTGGTTAAACTAAGATAAACTTAAGGACCACGTGAGGCACACCGACGGCACTATTCCCCTGCTGGGCTCTCATTTTGTTCATTTCTGGAAAGTCTGAAGGAAATGACGCTTATTCATCCAGGGTGGTATACATACAGTTCCCTTCGTTGATCAGTGTAAAGAAATGCCTTTCGTTGTGTATCCACGTTCTATGCCTAGTTTCCTCAGCGAAATTCTGCGGAGGAGGTGATCTGGGAATTTAGGCGATGGAGGAGTGCGGTCATCATCTTTAATAGTTATTGGTCAGTGCGAGCTTATTATGTAGTCTTGAGTAAAATGGTTTTTCTAACCACTCCCAACATTGACTCTTGCTGTTTTTCCGGACCTAGCGACATTTCTCTCTATTGGTAGTACATGACCTCACATCCTGAGCGGAAATGCTCGAATCTGGGTGTCATGAGGGTCTAGGAACTGCCAGGGAATCCTCTGATGATTTTCTTTAGATAGATTTTTCTGTTTGTTACTTACCGGTATTCACTGTTGTATCTGAGTAGGCTGCTGTGAAAAGGCACAAATTGAAGTAAAGGGTAGCGTTATATTTCGGAAGTAGTACCTGCTTCCCTCTACAGACACTAATGGAGTAAGTAATGCAAAAATTACACACACACACAAACATATATATATATATATATATATATATTATATCTATATATATAATATACTGTATATAATATATATATAGATATTATATGATCTATATAATTAAATGTATCAGATTGTATATAACTTCTAGCAAGGGAATAACAACACGCAGATTGAATCAACAATGGACGAGACCTTTAGCCTTTACTCTAAGGTATTTTCAAGCACTCTACGTACAATGGAGAAAAGTTACAACGAAGACTTGGTTTTTACAAACAATAACTGAGATTAAAGAGGTAAATTCTAGAGACCCATTTTAGCGCTCGCAAAGCTCAGCACAATTGAGGTATTTCATCAAATTAGGGAAACTGTCTTGGTTAACCCGGGTGTTGGATTGCTCAAGGAGAGGCAAAGGCCATTAATAAGGATTACTCATAAATAGAGCGACTAGACAAAAAAGGCAATAAAACACTGTGGTGAATTTGTCGAAAAAGATTATTTGTGTTTTGTGTGGTTAGATTATGGTGATGATATACTGATTCGGCTGTGATAACTGCTTTGTCTGCAGTATCTTCCCTTTTTAAGAGAGAGACAGAGAGAGAGAGAGAGAGAGCTGGAATGCCGATGAATTTTCTATTTGGGCCCCGCAATTCCTAGTACGGGGCCTGCAGCAAGCACCGATTTGATTCATTTATTAGTCCAGACAGTGAACGTAAACGGCATCACGATGTTTGCTCTCCACTTTCATAAGTGCCAGCTGAATCGGTATTAGACAGCCTCATCAATGCTTTGAGTAGGATTTATATACAAATTGATGTAGATAGCTTTTTATTTATTGTATGATCACTTGTCATAGAGCTGTCACCAGATATCTCAAAGTTACATGAGGTTTTTTGAAATACATTTTAATCTCCGGGTATCAAAGAAGTGCACCATGCAAATCTCTAGTACTTTCTACACTGATTCTCCGAAATTTACTTGTCAGCCCTGAATCCTTTGGTAATGAACTTCAGAAAATTAGGAAAGTAGGAACTCGTTATTAGCTCATATTTCAGATACTTGCATCAACAACAAAGCAGTGAAGTCGCTCATGATAAAAGTAATGGGAAGAACCAGTTACCTAATAGCATCCTTAGTTTTACTTAGTCCACTTAGTCCAGTTTCGTCCATGGAATCCACGCTGAAAATATTCAACGTTGAAATGATATGTCTGTATAACAACGATGGAAAAAACATGACTATCGGAATCTGTCGTCGTCAGAGTAACAACGTTACTCTGAATGTGAATTTCTTAACACAACGTTATTTTTAAAATCGCTTGTATGACTGTGATTCATTTTATACTAGTCAAACCAAATAAAACATAATAGGCTGTTAGACCGACCACAAGAATAGCGCTCTTTTATGGCACTTAACTGAGAAATCACATAGGACTGATTGGCTTTATTATATTGCTTATGAAAATATCTTACAATCTGTATCGATAAAGGTAAAAATCAGGGTATCATTATTTCAATCCACGCTCTCTATTGTAGACGTAAAATAGATTTTAAGGAAACAAAGTCATTCGTACTATTGTCCCAGGCCTCTCCTTGGTTCATTCGGTACCGGAAGGAAAATCAGTACTCAGTTGTTCCTGTCCGGATGAGCTTCCTCACTTGTGCCGGATTTTGAGGTTAGATACCTACTCCTTCGGTCTCGGACGCTGTGTGTTAAAGCCAAATTTTTGTTATCATCCTCTTTACCATTGCACAAGGTTGCTTAAGAGTCAAGGCGAAAGGCCTTAATTAATTGCACTTTCTTGTTCCAGACTTGTAGGTGGGTCTTCAGTTGCAAGTCTGAAAACTGTCCTCTGTGGCAACATATTGAACGGAGACGCAAACAAACACGATCTCTTTCTCTTTCTTTCTGTCTCATATATACTCTATATATATATATATATATATATATATATTATAATATATATATTATATATATAGATATATATTATATATATATATATATGCATGTGTGTGTGTGGTATAGGAAGTAGTGATACTATTAACTGCCATTAAATTGCATTGAAAAAATGATAGATTATATTTCTTAAAGGAATATCAATACTGGGGGTTGTCGTTACATGTCTCTTGAATTCTGAAGGGAGCACCTACCTACCATTGTCTGTCTCAGGCACTTCCTTGAGAGAATCAGTAACTGGGTCAAGATGGGTTTTGTTTGCGCCTTTGGGCCTCATTCCTTGGCACGGCGTTGAATTCGGGTTCTTCGTTGTTGCATTGTTCGGAATCTATTGAAGATGCAGTGGGCCCACACCTTAGCAATAAAAAAAAAAAGAAAAAAAAAAACAATAATAATAATATGAAATATATAAAATGTTACTTAATTTAATAATAATAATAATAATAATAATAATAATGACCATCATCATCATCATCATCTACAGGTGCTCAATTAGAAAATAAATCCCGGAAACCTAACCCCGCCCCCCACCTTGTGAGGGCCATCTTTGCTTGCCCATAAATTAGAGGTACCCTAAGATCGCCTCGCACACCCTAAATCCGCCCCAGTGAAGGCGCAATGCTCGAACATCGGGAGACCTGGGAACTTAAGTTACAAATGAATGAAGTAGTGTCCTTTGTACCTGGAGGCCTCCATGGAGAATTCGGTAGAAACTTTCAGACGCTGAGCTCCAGAGAAATCATGTTCCTCTCCTGCTTCCGATTTTCAATGTTCCTACCGTCTCCCTTCCGGTCGTTCTCTTGGAGGTCAGGCCCTGCTCTCTCTCTCTCTGTCTCTGTCTCTCTCTGTCTCTGTCTCTCTCTCTGTCTGTCTCTCTCTCTCTCTCTCTCTCTCTCTCTCTCTCTCTCTCTCTCTCTCTCTCTTCAACAGGCGCAGCATCACAAGGACAGTTATTCTTAAGCCCTATTAGTATTTGGATATAATGCATGTGAAGGATTAGTTGATTAGTTGTTTATTTTGTTTAATTGCGCGCGCGCACGAGAGAGAGAGAGAGAGAGAGAGAGAGAGAGAGAGATAGAGAGAGAGAGACACCTACATGCAATTCTTCTTGTTGGTTTGTCTTTTAGATGCAAACTCTGCCAGTTACCAAGAGAAACGTTGATACAATGGGTCTTTCGAAGGTTACTAATGCTATTGTTATTATTGTTGTTGCGCCTTCATTCTGATGCAAAACTCCACGAGGCCATGAATGCGACCGTATGTGGAAAAAGGAAGAATGTCAGTAAATATGGAATATTTTACCATGAAAAAGAATCGAGATAATGCATATTTTTGGATGATACTACAATTGACGCTTGATCAGCGGTTTTAAGGGCATTTACCATTATTAACTCGAAATCACGATCCATAGCAGCGAGAAATAAATAAAGTAGACCCCACTAATCTCGTTGCATGTTGAGGGGCGCTTGGTGTGTTTAAGACCCAGCTAGATCAAGGTCTAGAATTACGGGCCTTGAGTAAGCACAAACTAGATTGCAGGTGGCATGATAACCTCCTTCGATTTGGACGCGAACTAATTCATTATACAATTCATTGGCTTCCACTCTTTTTCGTGACATTGACCGTTTGAAAAGATGTCTCACGAATGGTTATAGCTAGTGCAGAATACTGATTGACATCTCAATATTGGTTATTATTTTTGTAAGATGAACAGTAATCGTTACCGACATTGCACATAGTGACAAATTATAAAAAAAACAAAAAGATAAAAAAAGTCGATTAAGACGCAAACAAAATGTGCGTACGTAATCAGTTTCGACTCCTTCCTGTGTCTGAATGGAGTTTTTTGCCGGTCGCTTTTTATAATTTCCCGTCATTTATGCGTCATTCTCTTCGTGTCCGTTGAGTCTTTTCCTCCTTTTTGCACCTTTCCTAGTGTCGTCTTGCCAAAGTTCACTCTTCACTTGAAAAGGGTAAAAATATGACGACGAAGATTAATCGTCTCTGTAAGAGGAGGCGTTCGTTGTGTTGTTGACGTCCTGTTTCTTCATTCCACCGGATGTTTGGACTGTCATTATCTGGCTTTCTTTGTACACTAACGCAATAACTATCCTTTTGTTGAAACGAATGCTTTAAAACCTGCCGTGAAAACAGCCATCTTTCAAGAAACTTCTTTTTAATTAAAAGTAACAAAACACATTTACAATAAATACAATAATATTCAAGAAAAATATTGCACTGAGCCTTCGGTTAACCTGCATGTAGTATTATACGCAATATTTTAAAACTGCCTAAATGTATGCACCCAGGAAGACTACATGTATGGAACTTCACTATCTATGTACTGCATATGGAGTTAGGTAAGGAGGTCACTTAGTAGAATATGTCCCGCTAGAATTTGAATCAGGCGGGAATTTCGTGACACCTACTCTACCTAAATATCTGCTGACAAGAAAACCTCCAGTAGTTTTATTTTATGTTCTAGACTTGGTTCGGACCAGATTTCAATGTTATGTTCTGACCAGACTTTTAATGTTATGCAAGACAATGGAGAATACAAATGATAATTGCCTTTCATTTTGTTGTTGACTATTTTATTTTGAGCATTATATCTGAACAAAGCAGTTTCCTGCGCTCTTGAGTCGAATCTACAAAAACTCACTCCATCATGGAATAATAACTTTTGTATAGGCTTCTCTCTCTCTCTCTCTCTCTCTCTCTCTCTCCTCTCTCTCTCCTCCTCTCTCTCTCTCTCTCTGCCCCATTTTGTCGACGGTATCTTTGTACGTGTATGAACACAAAGTTTTCCTTATGGGCAAAGAGGATTGTAATTCGTATTCTGCATTGCCATACTTTCATTCTGTGCTCTATAGTAGGTGTCACGAAATACCCTGTTGTTGTTGGAAATTAAGCTGGCCTTATGCGAGCACGAGCTCTTCCTCATAGAGCAGCCCGTACTCTGTAAGTGACTACTGCTGGCTAGCATACGAAATTCTCGCCTGAAGGTGGTTCTGCCGACGACGTTTGTTTTACTGCCTTTTGCCTAATCGGAGAAGCTGAGTTACATTAAGTCTTGTCCCTGCTTGGATCGGGGATCGCACGGAAATGCTAGACCCCGTTGGCCCGATTAATCTATTAGACGAGGGGTTCTTAACCTTGTGATGACTCCAGACCCCCAATGAATTGCTCAATATGGTTCCATACCCCCTTTGCTTAAGTCCACTTAAGTCCTATTTGTTGACAATATAACTTAATATACTTAGTTTAATACATACTTTAGGTACGAGTAGCTAGGAATAGACATACAAGAAAATCAAAAGCATTTATAGTTTTATTTAGTTATTTTTTGGTTTACAAAATGTACCCATGTATACATTGACACATTAAAATCAAATATGTACAAATATCCAGAGATCAAGTCCTATAGCCCCAGCATGTGGTTCTCATACCCCTGAAGGGTATGGATACCCCCTGTTAAGAACCTTGAATTAGACATTCATCGGGCTCGCTCCTTTATTCAAAACCGCCCTCGCTGAAAATCAGAAGAGGCGACCATTCTAGAGGCTT
>NC_087200.1:168249120-168424120 GCF_015104395.2 Macrobrachium nipponense | reverse complement strand
GGGTGTATTAAAGCACATGTATCAATTGCTATCAAATTCACTAGACCTTGGGAATAACTTATACACAAAGGGATTTACATGGTAAGTGCTTTTGCACCTTGTCTGGAGCATAAGCATCTGTTAATTATTAAAACACAAACACCGTAACACACCTGAGCAGATTGACTTAATCTTTTTTTTTTTTAATTGTACCCATGTTTATGCTTGTTTGAAAAGGTTACTCATTCTCCAGGTGTGCCGGATTCTAGGTACTTATCTCCTTATAATCCCTATCTGTCAGTTATACGACCTTTCCTGTACTGTCAACTCTTCATGTAAGTCAGTTTATCTGCTGAGTAAAGGACGTTGAGTCGAAAGATCTTGGAGAAACACCGTTGTTTATTTTTCCTTCGGGGCTTATACCTTTATTTGTGCAATATATATATATATATATATATATATATATATATATATATATATATATATGATATATACACATATAAATGTAGTTATATAGTATTAACCTGTTTTTTCTTGCAGTGGGTCAAAATACTTCCACAGCATTAGCCGCTTTGTGCACTTTCACAGGAGAAGGCATTAGCTGTGTCTGACCACAGACACATACTCTGTCGTTCGCTTCTATCTTACCCTCAGTCTCCTGCCTCGTGGGTTTTAAGGCACTTCTTACCAGGAGTGCCTCTTCCTCCTGACCATGGAGGTCCTCCTGTCCTCCTCCCTACACATGTTTCCGACTGATTCTTTGTGCCACTTCTGCCTATCTCACATCTTACATTTTAAATTCTTCTTACGTGACAGCTACTACTCCAAGATCTCGTCACAACAGCTTGAACCAGTTTTCATTTGTTCTTAACATATATGCACTTTACTTGCGTAAAGGAGATTTGGCGCAACGGTCCCTTCATACATTCAATTTTGGCTTCCCGGTTGAGCTCCTAAACAGGAACAGCCTAGGCATTCCGAGTCTTCCAAATCTTGTGCACTTACTTTGCATCCTATTCTGCGACTTGCTCTTGCCTCAGTCTGTCATCACGCATTTCATTCTCTCACATACCCATCACACTCTCCACCGCCACTCTTCCACTTAGTTTCTGTTTACCCTCATAACCTCGTTCTATTTCTCATTTTCTGTAATTTTATCCTTTGGAAAATGCTTTCAAATATTTTCTTGTGGTTTGTGCTGTATCACTTGATTTTCCTAAGTCAGTACCGTATCTTCTGCAAAATTCAGATCACAGTGTTCACATCTCCTATCCTTATCCCTTAACATTACTTTTAGCGTCTTTTTTTGGGCTTCTCGTATCACTCTTTCCACAAAGATACACTATTAAGCAGCCTTGGAAACAGCACAGCATTATCTTGGGCCCACTTTTCCACCTGACCAGTCAGTCGTCTCTCTGCTTAGTCCAACATCCATTTTGCTTTTATGAAGTGAAACTTCTAGTTAGTCTTGACTAGTCTGCTATACCATGTATCCTCTGCACCTTCCTTATTGATTCTATAGATTCATACACTTGATCCACGCACTCTCTTACTTGTGAAAATCCTTATTGAAATTCTACCCTACATCTCTCCTTCCCTGGTTTGCTGAATAACATTATGCCCAATAATGCTTGGGGCCTTCCTCTGTCACGTTTACTCGTACACACGGGAAACGTTTTTGCCCTTTGTTTCTCAACGTTCTCTCATCTGGAACATCTTACAACCCTTATCAGCTCCTCGATCGCAATCACTACCTTGCAGCAGCGTCTGAGTTCAGAAAGCATCTCGTCTTTGCGTATTTTATTCCGAGATCATGTGCTCATTACCCCTTTTCTCTGCATTTGCTTTCCATAGAACAAGTTATTATTCTCTGTTTTTGTTACGCAAATTCTTTTTCTCTCTCACCCTCTTGTTTATCGTGGTCATCCCCCTCTGTGTCTATACATGAGACTGAGGGTAATAATAACTTTTTTTATTATTTTTGTTAATACTAAACATTTCATTTACTAATCCCACGTGCTCTTCATATACAAACACAAAACGCATATATATATGATATATATATATATATATATATATATATATTACATTATATATATATATTATATATATATATATATATACTTATCACATCACCGTGATTCATATAAATCATTCGAGCTACAAATGTCCTTTAATATCTAATTCGCTCTACATCGGAATTGATAGTATATTTTCATATATGTACCGAGGGGGAATTTTTTGTTGATAATAATTTCGTCCCCCCATGGGACATTTGTAGCTCGAATGATATATATATATATATATATATATATATATATATATATATATATATATATATATATATATATTACACGCGATTGTTTTCTGTTTTCCTTTTCTATCTCTCACTGTACGTACCTCAGTAATATATTTAGAAAATACCATCGCCTGTAACTTATACTGAATATTGTTGGTCGGGTTCCTGAGAGACTCGTTCGCCTCACTTCCGGAGTCCACTAATTCACCCCTTGGCGGAATGGGAAACCCTCTGTCGCTGTTTTCCTAGTGTGAGTTCACATCCAAATATTCCGTGTGACTGTAGGTCTCCGGTTTCACTGAAGCCGTTCCGACAATAACAGAAGGAAAACATTCTTGGAAAGCGACTGATATTTCTGTTGGGTTAATCGTCTTTTGACTGATTTGTGTTACATCTCTTAGTTAAGTTTTTCTGATCATTCGAAATGTCGTAGGTCTTTTAACCTGCTTCATGAGAATGAGTGCTTATCATGAATAATAATAATAATAATAATAATAATAATAATAATAATAATAATAATAATAATAATAATGTTAAAAAGAATGGTAGAATTAAGCGAGTTGATTTTATATATCGTTTTTTCTATTTTTCTTACAATTCGCTTCTCAGGCTTAGCGATGTTTCTGAGTAACTGGCCAATATTCATATTGGGAATTAAAAAAAAAAAATTATAAATGGTATAGGTAATCTTTTATAAGAACAGGATCTCAGGTCCAGGTCAAGCAGGGGTCGCCGTCAGTTCTAATAAAAGATTACCTTCAGCATTTATAATGTTTTGAAAATTCCAAATATGAATATTGGCCAGTTACTCAGAAAAATCGCTGAGCATGAGAAGCGAATTGTATGAAAAATAGAAAAAACAATATATAAAATCAACTCGCTTATTTCTGCCATTCTTTTTAACAGCATTTGCCTAAAGAGGGTCTTCTACCAAAAAATAATAATAATAGTAATTTATCGGATTTCGGTGATGAATGAGAATATGCTCATCAAATACGTAGTGTTTTCTTAAATATGATCTTCACTTATGATATTATGAAGGTCAAGTTCTACTCTTGTAGGCCTCGGAATCTCAAGTATTTTCTCTGTGCCTCAAATAATCTATTCATCTTACGAAGGGAGGTGAAACAAAATTACTGACATATCAAGCAAGAGTATAAGTTTAATCACGAATAAGCCCAAACTTAAGCCATCTCCAGCGAGTACAGCGTTAGGAAACGACAGACTGAATTCATATTTTCCGCTGCAACTCACGCAACCCGGGCTATCCTTCCATTGCCTGCTCCAAAACAATCGAAGTAATTTTACGAAAAATCGAAATGTTAAAAAGAAAAAAAACAAAACACGTGTATATGTGTGTGTCTAAGCACATACAACAATAACAAGCTACAATAACCGCCTACGTCACAATACCAAGTAAGAACAAACAACATATCACAGTTGACTTACGAATAGATTTTGTGTGTGTGTGTGTGTGTGTGTGTGTGTGTGTGTGTGTGTGTGTGTATGTGTGTGAACAGGAAGGAACCCGAGAACGACTCCAGTCCTGCCTCAATACTTGCAATTCGAGAATACTTAATCAGATATATATATATATATATATATATATATATATATATATATATATATATTATATATATATATATATACGTTTGTGTGTTATCCACATACGTATAACCTGCTCTATGTAAAAAAAAAAAAAAAAAACTATGTATTCGTAAGTCAACTGTGATATGTTTGTTCTTACTTGGTATTGCGACGTAGGCGGTTATTGCGGCTTTTTAAATTATTGTTGTTGCGCTTAGGTAGCGTTTAAGAATGTGTTTTATTAACGATATTTTGGTATTCGTTTTTTGGAATAAAGATGCACTTAGATGTAGCTATAAGAAATGTTAGGGTTTATTTGAGCTATTTAAAAATCTAGGTGTTCATTCCACTTTTTTGGAAGGTTGCATGCTTGCTAGGCACGCGATTATATATATATATATATATATATATATTTATATATATATATATATTATATATATATATATATATATATATATATATATTATATATATATATGTGTGTGTGTGGGGGGGGGGGGGGGGGGCGATTGCGCGCGCGCGCCGAATGTATTGTTATTCATGGTCATGCAGCAATAATCTGAACTGAATGCACGAGAGAGCAGCGTGACCCAAGTATGAAATCTAGCCTGAGTGGATGAAGGTTGCCTCCTCCTAGATAAAGCATCTAAGATGGCAGCTAGCCATTCTCTCCTGATGGATACGCACCGATTCCCTAACAGGAAGAGATAAAGGAAAACCACGCACACAAAGATAAGCGTTTCTGACATCATCATGAGAATTGTCGATGTGCAGTTCCTGGCTTTTGGAGTCAGTCGTTGTGAAACACCGTGAACTGCACCTTATGGGTTATGCAGTAGTGTTGTCATGAATTGCTTTTTTGAAAATGAGATTTTAACATTACATTGCAATCAGCTCGATCGACGTCTCTCTCTCTGACAATGACTGACATGGGAGAAAACTGACAGTCCGATTTGTGCAAAACTTGGAAAGTCTTGGAGGTGGATGCTATGGAATGGTTATGATCGGGCAAATTGACTAAAGAGCTTTTCGAGCTTTGAAAGAGTGCCATTTGCATCCTTATGACAAGACTGATGAAAATGATTCGCCAGATTCAAATAATACACTGCACAGGAAACAAACTTTATAGGATTTCCATTGTAGTGTTACTAATGCAAAATGAGACAGTAAATAAGCGGAAATTGAAATGTCAACAATGAGCCATGTCCTTCAAAAAAGAAAAAAAAACTTTAAGCTTATGTCGGCTCTGTCATTTCTTTTCTTATAATTACACCTGTCTTTTTCTCTTTTCGTCATGGATAGACGTGTGTATAATCATATATATATATATATACATATATATATATATATATATATATATATATACATATATATATATATGTGTGTGTGTGTGTGTGTATGTATATGCAGATGAAGCAAATTAAGACAATTAACAAAGCTTACGGTGGCCTAGCGGCGACCCCAGGCATCACCTAAGGGCATATCTCCCACTATATATTCCACTAATAAAACTCCTATCATTCACTGCCTGATAAGGGTGGAAATAAGTCCACCAAAATATAGTCCTTAGCTTTAAATCCAGAGTGTTTCAATGGACCTTTTATACTTGAGACGTATCCTGTTTTAACAGAAGAATTTATATACATATACAGAGAGAGAGAGAGAGAGAGATCCTTTCTTTGTTATCCCATGGGCGGAGATGCATAAGGCATTCTGAACAAACAATTTTGATTTGTACCCTATTGTTGCGAAGAGTTGGACTGGCTGAATCAATACATATTGCGATGAAGTTGTGCTACAGAAATTCTTTTCTTTGTAGTCTGTCGAGCGTACATTGAAATGGTACATTCAGGGACATACAATGGTATATACATATTTGTACATACACTGCCTCAATGAACTTTTGAAATGTAATTTAATATCCCACGTGAAGATACACTTTAAAATGCAGCAAACGGTATAATAAATAATTACTTGCGGAGAGAGAGAGAGAGAGAGAGAGAGAGAGCGTCATTCGTGTGTTACCTTATGTGACGCAATATCTGGAGGCGATTGGGGCAAGACCTTGTGGACGAAGTAAGCAACAGGTATATTCGGGGAATTCCAGAGGGCGATGACGAAGAGTGAATTCGGCGAATCAAATATGAACACAAAACGCTCGTTGTCCTGTGTATTTCCTCTTGCCCCTGGGTACCTAGTGCGGAGAATTTTTAAAGCATGAGCTCAAGAGAGAAAATGTTTACAAGGAGGCGAGCTCTTTGGTGGGATTTCCCAAAAACGAGGAAATTGATCAAATATCTTAATTCCAAGACTAGAGTCTTGAAATTTTTCGTTAGTTTAGTACTGGTTTAGTGACTGTAAGTGGTCCCCAGTTCCCATCTCTCTCTCTCTCTCTCTCTCTCTCTCTCTCTCTCTCTTCTCTCTCTCTCTGGTAATTTAAACATTTCTTGTAACCAGTAGTATTCGGCAGGAAACATTCAACAGTGTTTTTCATATATGCAAATGACACATTTGTAAAAACACATACCCGTTTACCGTATGGCACCTATATGTACAACCCGAAAAGAGATTAACTGGTACTATTTTAAAGAGAAGCCTTGATTTAACCTGGTGCCGCCAGTGCACCTCATGTGGTGCGCTGTAAGCTTTGCTATTGTTTGCAACGTCCCTTCTGCCCCTAGCTGCTCCCACTTGACCTCTGTCCCACTTCTTTCTTCCTTTCCAGTTGCTCCAACTTCCTCTTTTCACCTTAGCACACAATAGCTAAAAGTGCCCCAGTGCTTGGCATTGTAGCCCA
Organism: Macrobrachium nipponense; assembly: GCF_015104395.2. NCBI lineage: Eukaryota > Metazoa > Arthropoda > Malacostraca > Decapoda > Palaemonidae > Macrobrachium > Macrobrachium nipponense. The sequence continues at coordinate 168,417,459 of NC_087200.1, read as the reverse complement.
AATTTTAATAAATTTCAATAAAGGAAAAAATTTGCATATAAAAGAATCTTTTAGTCAGTCACTTACTAATGTATTTTCAATAATCTTCATTCCCCAGTCTGCTGTGTACATACCCTCAGCAATTAAATACACTCAGATGGCCTCATACTCTCCAGTAATTGGATATATCCAATGCTTAGATATAACGGTACTCGTTGAGTCACATGAATACGCTTAAAGGCTTCAACATAATATGTAGCTTAGGGTTATCCCAATGACAGATACTCCACACTTGATATATACTCACTTCGTAAAAACACATAAATGCTGAGACTCGCCGTGATGCCCCGTAAATGGAAGATTGTGGGCGGGGGGCGAAGGTTGTACTTTTAGTGCATATGCATATAAGCGCCCTAATGTTTAGTTATACCCTGGTTAAAGCAAACACATTAACATATCTTCAGTAGCCCTCCCTTTCTTCGTTGGACGAGTGGTGTTTGCGCTCGGCTACCAATCCGGTGGTCCGAAGTTCGATTCTCGACTCGGCCAACGGGGAATCAGAGGAATTTAGTTCTGGTGATAGAAATTCATTTCTCGATATAATGTGTTTCGGATCCTACAATAACCTGTAGGTCCCGTTACTAGGTGACCGATTGGTTCCTAGCCACGTAAAAATACCTAATCCTTCGGGAGAGCTGTTAATCAGCTCAGTGGTCTGGTTAAACTAAGTATACTTATCTTTTCCCTTTTAATATCATCTTAATATATATACATACACACACACACACACACACACACACACATATATATATATATATATATATATATATATATATATATATATATATATATATATATAATATGTGTGTGTGTAATAGTTTGGCTTTATTGAAAATTTCTAATTGCAATTATTAACATGCACTCAACTCTATTCATTATTCAATATGCGAATATACAATTTTACCTCCCTCTTGTTTGTATTGATTTCCATATGGAATATTATTTTGTGGAAGCTTACTATGGAAGTCCATAATCTTGTTTTTGTAAGAATGCCGGTTTATTTTGGGGAATAATAATAAAAATAATAATGCATCATGACGCTTAGATATATTATACTTCATGAACACAGTCAATGCATTGCCTACATTTATCCCGTTGCATCGATACAGTTATAGAGAAGACAATCTTTATAGAGTTCTAAAGTAAAAAGTGCACATTCATAAAACGCTTATTCGCTAAGTACAGGTTTTCCTTCGTGACCTTGGTCGCGAAGTTTCTGGGGAAGTAACTGACGGGGGGGAGGTGACGAAATTGAGGCTCGCAACTTCCCCGCCTCTTTTTTTTCGCCGCTGCGAGAACTTAATAGAACGGAGTTACCAGTTGCGTTCAGCATTCCGACAACGAGATTACTTTACGTGCCAAACTGAATAGTATATATATATATATATATATATATATATATATATATATATATACATATACACACACACACACACACAAACAACTGACGACTCTTCCCTAATACAGAAACTATTACGGCAATGTTCAGCTTACATAACAGTATACGGAATAATTGACCGTCAATAGTGTTTCTGCTTTTGTATGAAAGAATGTTAATAAATACTGAATAAACACGACACTGATTTTTTCTTAATTCTCAACGTTATTATCCAGGAGCACATCCCTTGATCGATGCTGAGGGTGTCTTCCACCATTTGCCCTCGTCGCTGTGCGCCTCCCAGTCCCTTCCTTTCTTACCACAAAGGGCCGCAGGCCATCTGCTGCGCTATCAGCTCTTAGCATCTCCCATCAACACTTGACATTTCATTTCTAGAGCCACGATATCAGAAAAACCCTTGCATTCTTTGTCTATCTGTTTACCTATCTATCTTTGCAGCAAATAGTAGTATGTGTATAATACGTATTTCGATCACGGAGTGATAACGGATATTTCAGGTCTGATGTTAACTCTCATATAACTGCTATTTATGCATATCTTATGAAAGTAACACAGGCCTTATCTCAGATGGAAGCTAGCAGTTACTGGTTTGTTAATTTTGTATGCAATGCATACATTTCAAGACAATTTAAGAATATTGAGGGGAATGATTGATTGTACCAATAAAATATCTTATAATCAAAGACGTAGTTTTTGCCGTAACTGGTTTTTTTTATATATAAATTGTGTGTATATATATCTATATATATATTATTTTAGTATTGATCATATATATATATATATATAATATATATATATATATATATATATATATATATATATTATTATTATCAAACACCTATGTTATTCCGCCAGTGTAACATTCAAGGCATTATTTGGGCGATTCCAATTAAAAATCAAGAGGCTCATGGCAACTCAGTTCCCAGAAACCCCGAAATAATGACAAATTACAGTAGCTGTCTGTACACTGTACAGGATGACTACGTTAAATTTATCCCTACTAAAGAGCGTAAACCTATCTTTGAAAACAAAGGCAAATCAATCTGCTTCAATGATGTTGAATGATCTGTGGGAAAGTGCTGTGGCTGAGGTGAGATCCCAGAGACACTAGGAAAGTGTGGACCAAGGTTATTGTGTGTGTGTCATGATATTTCCGATGTCTTGCTTAGACACGGAATAACTGAAAATCCTTGGATGCACACGCATGTGCAATGAAAGAAAAAGTACCGTAAAAAGGTAATAAGTATAGGCCCATTTATCGTCCATTTGAATTTTTATGTAACGTTTGAATATTTGCAGATGATTAATGTTGTAACGTTAGCAAAATGACTAATTTTGCTTCCTTTATTCCCTGTCAGTGGTGGAGTCGTAGTCTCAAACGGTTGTGCATGTTCGTCAGTACCTTCTCTGTTGTATATACTATATTGATTACAAACTGTGCATCAGTCCTTTGTCAGTGGATTGGAAAGAAACTCGGAACAGGTCAGGACCTACACCCCGTCTCTTATTTTTTCTCACCCGTTGTGATGTAAGATAAACGAATCACGTGTTAAAGTGTTATATATATTATGTATGTTATATATAAATCATATATGATATATTATATATTATTATATATATATATTATATATATATATATATATATATATATAAATGTATATATATTCGATTGTATTTCACATAGGAAAATGAAAAATGGTATATACGCTCCAAGAAGAGGTCCATTGGAGGACGAAACTATTAGGCATTTTCTGAGATATACCATTTTTATTTTCCTATGTGGAATACAATCGGAATCAACCTCATATCGTTCGTGCCTAAAGAAGATTACCCGTGTCTATATATATATATATATATATATATATATATATATATATATATATATATATATATATATATGTATATATATATATATATATGTATATATATATATATATATATATATATATATATATATATTATTGTGTGTGTGTCTATGTGTATATGTGCTATACAAAATTCTTACTCGTTCTATACCACACAACTATCTAGTATAATTATGTCCTCATTTTCTAAACGGCTTTAGTGAAAGCCGTTTGTTTGTTCCTACTCCACCCACCCTAACTGCCCTCCCACTACATCCTGCAAACGAAACCTTCCCGACAGACCCTCAGGAGAGCCATCACGTGATCAGGTAATGCAGTCAGTCGCCCTTCAATTTCTAAAGAATAATGAAACCTTGTTTCTCTAGATATTCACGGAGAAGAAATGCAGAATGGCAATTCTTTTACGGTTGTTATTGTCAGTAATTTAACTGCCTACATGGCGTTAAAGAAGAAACGTTTATTCACAAGGCCTTGTTTACACTTTACAATCAATTTTAGCGCGCATGCGTGTGTGGGTGATGGGTAATAGGGATTCATAAAACCTATTAATCGTTTCATTGCTCTTTAGGCCTTGAGTGTATCATTTATGTTTCACTTCTCTTGGAGTTAGTTGGTTTAACCCGGTCTAACAGCAACCAGTCGACCCGGCTGAGAATAGTGACCAGCGTCAGTTGAGGATCAAGAAAAGGAACCTGGGCCATCAACCTTACATCTGCAGACTTGTCGTAAAGGAAGAAAGGCGTTTTATGCTGTAATTAAGTTACCTCTTTATAGCTTACTTACAAATTTGAGTTTGGGAGAGAGAGAGGGAGAAAGAGAAACGAAATGTATTTGCTGGAAAGTAGTTTTCTTACATTTTAAAACAACGTCACGAACTATTATAGGTTTCCCTAAGTATAGTGCAGTTAATGCTTATCGTTGGTTTTAATGAGTCCACAAGAGGTTCAAATGTCGCACCGACGAGGCCCTTCCTACTGCCCAGATAATCATTGACTATGAAGACTGGCAGGGCTGGGAGGTTTAGCCATGCGGTTGCGACATGATTATTGCTCTGAAGGGTCTTGGTACGGCTTTTGTGTCAGCAATAGGCTAGATAATTAGGGTCTAAGTTCATTATGAACTCTCTGATCCCATCCCCTCTCCTCTATGTCTGTAAAATCTGTGGACTCGCTCTAAAACTGCGTTTCTGTTATGAAATGTTTTTATCTGTGTAAACTGGGTTATTTGTTTCAGCGATGAATTTTTAAGCCTTTTTATGTAGAGTTGGTTCGCAAGGTTTGCTATGCTCTGCAATGTCAATTGTTCTGTTAATTTCCTGTTATAGATTTACCTTGTTTATTCTTATTATTACATGAAGAAAAGTTACACAAATTCGTCTTATCTTTGTGAGAATAACTGGTTTTTGTAATTTTTCTCACTTTTAGCATAGTGAAATTAAAAAAAAAAATAAATCCCTCATACCATCTGGTTAGAGCTGGAAGGATGTTATCGACAAAATGAAGAACTGGAGTGCACGACCTCTATATTGTCAATGTAGAGTCTGTGAAGGAGAGAAATGTGAGTCTTCAGCATGATTGTGAATTGTGCTATTCTGTGTGTGTGTGTGTATCACACACACCCATCTTAATTGAAATACCGATGGGATAGATAACTAGCATCCATACGTAGGATATCTTTGAGGGAAACATGTAAAAGAAAGACAACAGATGACCAACGCAGTGGGACCCGAACTAGTAGTTTCTGTATAAATCCAGAATAAAGCAAATACTGACGGGACGTCGAGCCAAAAAATCCAAGGATTACCCACAATACTCGTATATGGTTGGTTCCAGCCATTGAGGGATTAAGCTTTGCGATATCCTACTTCAAAAAGGTCAGTAGACGGTCATCATCCGTGCAGTTCAAATGGGAGTCCGTGCGTGACAGTTACTATTTGGATCACTTTATGCTTCTTGATTTCTGTCGTGGCTAGCCTAGGGAAGAAGTGTCTTTGTGACGGCAACTTCGCACTTCTGCATAGTTTAGAAAATCTTCGTCTGAATGTCTCTTGCAACTCAGTCCTATTGGAATGTTTACTGGGGAATTTCTGAGGGGCGGAGATATTTCCATCGATTCAAAAATCATGGTCATATGGAAGTCATCTGTTACAGTTGTGCATTGGTATTGTTAGCCTTGGCGCTGAAACTGCAAGAGCATTTTTTTTACTGATTTAGATACTTACGTTGAAAGAAATAAACAGGGTACAATTGATAGGTAAAGCAAGCTCGATACTTATATTTACCCCAAGCCTGAAAAAACGGGAAAAAGAAAGTGCAAGGTAAAATTGAACAACCCCCTCCCCTCCATTGTGAGAGGCGGAATGTTATGGGATTGAGGGAAAACTGAGTGTGGAAGAGTAAGGAGGTATTTTGAATTTGATGGGGAAATTTGTTGGTGTGGCTAACCAGGAGCGGGTGGTTGGGTGAGTAATTTGAATCTTCAAAATTTTGATTGAATCACTGTGAGTCGATTTTTTACTTAAAATGGTTCAAGTTTTGAATGAATCACTTTTTTTGGCCCAAAATGGCTCAAGTTTCGGGTTTGGTAATGAACCCCTGATAAGATTTAAAATATTCCTAATGATAATAACAATAATGCCAGTAATGTAATCATTGTTATGTTAGCAACCGTAGTCGTCATGCGATCTTGATTGTTATCCCCGTCTCATTCCTTGCTCAAGCTCTACAGAGGCGTTCCGGATTCTCGCTATTAGAACACTTAGAATATGATACAACCTTATCTCCTGCAGCGGCGTGAATTTGAGGTGCTGATTTCTTCCTTAGTATCGAGTTCTGGAGACTGGAAGTGTAGATTGAGTTTGTCTGCATCATTATTTTTCCTTACAAAGCTTTACGGGTTGCCCTGGAGCGAGGCTGGATTTATCTAAAGCTATCTTGCAAAGTTAATTCATCAAGTTTAAGTTCATGGTTTAAAGATAGAGATAAAAAAAATGACACCATTCTAAATCTATGAGGGGCATCATAAGGAGAGAGAGGTTAATTAAGAAATAATTTTCTAATGGAAAATGAGAGGTGAAAATTTTGATGACTATATTTTTCATTATGAGATTGATTGTCAAAGCATGCGAGGGAAACTGACGTTGCTTACATTGACAGAGCAGAAATCAATATTAATATGAAGAAAGATGAAAGGTAAATTACTGAAAAAATTTTGCAGTCGTGGAATAAAAAAAGGTGGTATATATTTCATTATATACGACCTTAGTAGTTAGTAGTTTAAATGTTTCCTTATCTATCTATTTATGTATATATGTATATACATACACACACGCATATATGTATGTATGTATGTATATATATATATCTATATATATATATTATTATATATATATATATATATATATATATATATATAAGGCAATGCCACGGAGAAAAATGAAAAAATAAAAAAAAATCCTGGCAATACCTTTATTTATACATAACACCAACGTTATATATATTCGTGATCAAGTTATTTATCATATATATATAGATATATATATATATATATATATATATATATATATATATATATATATATATATATAGTGTGAGTATAAAACAAATATACACATACGTAATATATATAATAGATATTGTGTGAGATTTGAGAGAGATTATGAACCCACTGAAATTTTATAACGTATTGTTTTGTGGCGCCGAAGTGAGGGAGGAGAGGTTTTGGTAGAAATGATGATGGTGATTTCAACGTGACAGTAAACAGTAATCCGACGTGGGTGACAGACCCCTTTGTTCAACCCCATTTTCAGAAGCCATTTTTTCGTATTTATTTATTCATTGTTTTATTTTTATATTTATTTATGAGGGTTTTTTTCCAACCATGTGTGTGAAAATTATGATGGTTTTCGAGGGGGTCAGTTAAAACATCAAATATCTTCCCTTCTTTTATTTCCTTTTATTTATTTTTTCCCCTCTGTCTCGGCTTTGTCACCAGCGTCCTTGATTTTTATTTGGAACATTGACTGTTCCTCTGGTGTATGACTGATGGCCGGAACGCGGCTATTAAACGCTGATTTTTCTTCTTAGCATTTTTAGTCTCGTTCTTTGTGGCATTGTTTTCCTCTCTTCCTCCTTATTCAGGGCTAAAACATCATCATCACCGTCGTTCGTAAACAAGGAGCGAGGTAGTGATCACCATGGCATCAGTTTCTTCCTCTTTTTAATTATTATTATTATTATTATTATTATTATTATTATTATTATTATTATTATTAGTATTATACTTATTATTATTATTATTATTATATTATTATTGTACGTAGGAAGCAAGGACCCTCTCTCGAGATACTTTATTAAAAGTAATGGCTATATTAGCAGCGTTACACTTGTAGAGATTCTTCTCTAATTTCCGAATAGCGGCTTTTTCCGTGCTACTTAAACAGGCTAGTAGAGCGCCTATAGAGGTCATGATCAAATGGTGTCAAAATATACACCGATTTTGACACTTTATTTGATCATTACCTCTATAGGCGCGCCTGTTTAAGTAGCACGGAAAAAGACGCTATTCGGAAAATAGTGACGAATCTCTACATGTGTAACGCTGCTGAAGTAGCCTGTACTTTTAATAAAGTACTATTATTATTATTATTTTTTTTTTCTTTGCTCTATCACAGTCCTCCAATTCGACTGGGTGGTATTTTATAGTGTGGGGTTCCGGGTTGCATCCTGCCTCCTTAGGAGTCCATCACTTTTCTTACTATGTGTGCCGTTTCTAGGATCACACTCTTCTGCATGAGTCCTGGAGCTACTTCAGCCTCTAGTTTTTCTAGATTCCTTTTCAGGGATCTTGGGATCATGCCTAGTGCTCCTATGATTATGGGTACGATTTCCACTGGCATATCCCATATCCTTCTTATTTCTATTTTCAGATCTTGATACTTATCCATTTTTTCCCTCTCTTTCTCTTCAACTCTGGTGTCCCATGGTACTGCGGCATCAATGAGTGATACTTTCTTCTTGACTTTGTCAATCAACGTCACGTCTGGTCTGTTTGCACGTATCACCCTATCCGTTCTGATACCATAGTCCCAGAGGATCTTTGCCTGATCGTTTTCTATCACTCCCTCAGGTTGGTGCTCGTACCACTTATTACTGCAAGGTAGCTGATGTTTCTTGCACAGGCTCCAGTGGAGGGCTTTTGCCACTGAATCATGTCTCTTTTTGTACTGGTTCTGTGCAAGTGCCGGGCATTCGCTTGCTATGTGGTTTATGGTTTCATTTTTCGTATTGCACTTCCTACATATGGGCGAGATGTTATTTCCGTCTATCGTTCTTTGAACATATCTGGTTCTTAGGGCCTGATCTTGTGCCGCTGTTATCATTCCTTCAGTTTCCTTCTTTAGCTCTCCCCTCTGTAGCCATTGCCATGTGTCATCGCTGGCTAGTTCTTTAGTCTGTCTCATGTATTGTCGTGCATTGGTTTGTTGTGCCAGTCCTCTGTTCTGTCTGTCATTCTCCTGTCTCTGTATATTTCTGGGTCTTCGTCTACTTTTATTAGTCCTTCTTCCCATGCACTCTTTAGCCACTCGTCTTCACTGGTTTTCAGATATTGCCCCAGTGCTCTGTTTCGATGTTGACGCAGTCCTCTATACTTAGTATCCTCCTCCTCCTTCCTTTCGTGTTATGTATAGTCTGTCTGTATTTGCTCTTGGGTGTAGTGCTTTGTGTATTGTCATATGTTTCCTGGTTTTCTGATCTATGCTGCGGAGTTCTGCCTTCGACCATTCCACTATTCTGCGCTGTATCTGATTACTGGCACTCGCCCATGGTTGTTTCTATCGGCTTTTATCATAATTTCCGGCGTTGAGTTTTGACTTGAGTATCGCCTTGAGTCTCTGCAATATTTCTTTCCTGATTGTGTCCTTCATCTCTTGGTGTTTTATATCCCCTCCTTCCATTATTCCCAGGTATTTGTATCCTGTCTCATCTATGTGTTTGATGTTGCTCCCATCTGGTAGTTTTGATCCCTTCAGTTCTCGTTACTTTTGCCTTTTTTATATGTTGACTAAGGCGCATTTTTCTATTCCCAAACTCCATCCATGATGTCCCCAGATACAATCCTTACAGTCTGGATTAGGGTATCTATTTCCTTGATGCTCTTACCATACAGCTTGATGTCGTCCATGAACATCAGATGGTTGATTTTGTTGCCTCTTTTCTTGAGTTGGTACCCGGCATCCATCTTCTGTAGTACTTTTGTCATGGAATCATGGCTACTACGAAGAGTAGTGGGGACAGTGAGTCGCCCTGGAAGATCCCTCTCCTGATATTAACCTCTGCTAGTCTTATTCCAGAACTTGTAAGTATTGTATTCCGGTTGCGCATTGTATTTTTTGAGGAAGCTGATGTGTTTTCCTCTGCCCCATATATTTTTCAGGCATTCTATTAGCCATGGGTGTGGTATTATTATTATTATTATTATTATTATTATTATTATTATTATTATTATTATTATTATTATTATATTTCTTCTTTTCTTTCAGTCCTCATACAAGAGCAAAAATGCGAGTGTCTCTGGGTACTTCTTGGCCTCCAGAAATATGCACTGGATACCCGTAAGTACTGCATTTGTCGGTTGCCAGTTACATCTTGTAACTGTTTTGTTACATATTTGTCAGGAAATTTACAACGTTGGGTATTTATTTTACATTTGCATTGTTTTAGGTTTCTCTGTATTTTTTTTTACGTGTTCTCCCCTTTTTGTATATACTGAAGCAACTCTTCGATCTAATTTGTTCATTTTAAATGCCCTTTATATTATTATTAAAGTGGTGCTTAAAAGGGCACCTTTCTTTTTCATATTCAGGTGCTCGCATTTTACTTAATTTTTTTCTTTTACATTTTTAAGTGACTCTGAAGTGATTTTAGGTCGGCCTTTGTATAAATTCAGACGTTACCTTCTAATCTGATCTTTTTCCCGTAACATTTAGTGAGTTACTGAATTCCCATTTAGCCTTTCTCCTTCTGTATTTATTTGAGAAACCTTGAGTTTTCATTTGGTCTTTTCATGCACATGTTTAAGACTGGCGATTGAAAAAGTTCAGTTTCTGTTATTTATATCAATTCCGTTAACTGTCAGTTCTTGCCGAGTTGTTTTTTATTTTACTTTAGATTCTAACTTTACAGTTTTTGGAGGATTATTTGTCTGCCTATCTATTGATGGTTCCCTCTCCCATGACAGGTGGGGGCGTCTCTTTTTGCCAGCAACATTGGCTCTGGGCATTTCATTGGTTTGGCTGGATCCGGAGCGGCTTCGGGCATAGCGGTGGCTGGCTATGAACAAAGTGTAAGTGTCGGTTTTCTGTTGCTTCTTTCAGGGCTGTGAGGAAATGCTGCGTTATCATTTAAATAAACACACCTATCTAGTAAGTATTCATGGATAATGCAAAAGATTTAAAATCTCCTCTCTCTCTCTCTCTCTCTCTCTCTCTCTCTCTCTCTCTCTCTCTCTCTCTCCACACACGCACACACACATACACACACAAACCATTCCCCCAAGGTCTAAGGTTCTTCGACCTTGCCATCCCCCACACAAACATACACACGTGTATATATATAATAAGTATATATATGCATATATTATATATACTAGCAAACATATGTATACAGAAAAATAACTAAGTCTACGGGCATAACCAGCCCCGTTTCACGGGCAGAACCAGCTCCATTCCAGGGAGTCCCTTCTCACTCCCACCCACTTCAGAGGTTAGGAGGGGAGATAGGATGAAACCCCATTATAAACCATCTTAGGGGTACCCACCAATACCCTGCCAAGTTTCATGCCTATCAGACCAGCCGTTTGGCCGTGATTGAATGACAGACGGACGAACAGACAGACAGACATAACACCTATTATATATACTAGGTGACCAACCCAGCTCTGCTTGGGATAACTCTGAATGACAGCTGTTAAACTTGCTCTCTCTCTCTCTCTCTCTCTCACACTTTTTCCATCTTTCGCCTACTTAACACCCCTTCTACTCTTTCTCTTTCTCGCCCTCTCACTCCTTTTTTTCTCCAACCATCTGTCTCTTTCCCTCTTTCTTCACACTAATCCCAACTCTCTCTCTCTCTCTCTCTCTCTCTCTCTCTCTCTCATTTTTCCATCTTTCTCCTACCTAACACCCCCTCTACTCTCCGCTCCTTTCTCTTATTCTCTCTTTTCTCTCTCCAACCATCATTGTCTCTTTCCCTCTTTATTCTCACTAGTACCAATTCTCTCTCTCTCTCTCTCTCTCTCTCTCTCTCTCTCTCTTCTCCCAAACACCCACTCTTCTCAGTCTCTGTCTCTCTCTCTAACCCTCCCTAAAACCCTATCTACTCTCTCTCTCTCACTTCCTCTCCTCATTCTCTCTCTGTCAACCCCCTTCTCAAGCTCCACCCTCTTTGATGTCATTGATGTTTACCCTATAGTATTTTTTTCCAAATGATAAGTCGTATGGATACAGAAATTATGTATGATAAATTCTTAAAGTAACTAAGTCTACGGGCATAACCAGCCCTGTTTCACGGGCAGAATCGGCTCCGTTTCAGGGAATGGCTTCTACCCCCGCCCCCTTCGGAGGTGGGGTGAGGTAGGATGAAACCCCATTACAAACCATCTTAGGGGTTCCCCACTATAACCCTGCCAAGTTTCATGATCGGACTAGCCGTTTGGCCATGATTGAATGACTGAGGACGGACGTACATACATAATGCCCATTACAGTAAAATATATATATATATATATATTATATATATATTTATATATATATATAGTATATTATATCTATATATATATATATATGTATATATATAATAGATATATATTATATATATATATATATATACGAGTATCGAGTAAACACATATATATATGAAGCCTTCAATCATTTTTGCTATTAAGAGGAGAGTTGAATCGACGCAGTGTTGTTATGTATTAATAACAAACCGTTTAAATAACCTGATAATTTTCTTTTCTCAGGCCGTATATATTTTGATGCTCCTCGGATGGCTTTTCGTACCCGTATACATGAGTTCGGGAGTGTACACGATGCCCGAATACCTCAGGGAGCGCTTTGGTGGTCAGAGGATCAGAGTATACCTGGCTTTCCTCGCTCTCCTTCTGTATATTTTCACCAAGATATCAGTAAGTATGGTATGACCTTATTGTTCTTATCTATATATATTTACGGAAGGGTAAGTCAATATGAGCTTATCATTTTTATATTTTAGTTTTTATTTATTATTTTACATTTTCTCGTTTTTTATGAACGTGTTGTGTAAAAAGAATTAATGTTACGTTTGTTTATGAATGTAATATGAAATTATCATTGGCAAAATTCCGTACAGGTTCTTGCATTCTATACCGTCAACTTCACAAAAATGACATCTATTTGGCAGACCAGAAAATTGTTCAAACACAGTCCTCCATTAACGTTAGTTAGTTGCCATTGGTGTAAAATACCGCCATGAGAGATGTTGAATCACTACATTGATATACCGTTAGAGTTATTGATTTCTATGGAAATTAACCTTCAGTTTGGAACTGTTAGTATTTTTGTTGTAGAAGCTAACTCGCCTTTCCGGAAGTTCACAACTTACCTAAAAGTAGATTTTCACCTTTAGAGGCTGCGTTTGGTTTTGAATAGAAATAAAATTCACAAGTTTCCACGAAATGATCATACCTGTAGAATTGGCCGAGCTGACCGGAAGCGAACTTCAAATAAAGTACCAAATTCCCGGATTGAGGATGAGTGGGTTGCTGAGGTACATACAAGCCTCCGGAACTTCCGTGGTGCCAGAAAAATAAAGTCCCTCCGTTTGATCTGTTATAGGAAGTTGCTTGGAATTGCAAGTCATGATTAGGTATTTTACAGTGAGATTAAGTAACACTTCAAGGTGACCCTCCATGTTTTCTATAGCGTATATAGCTGTTTCCGCTGGCCGTAGGAAAGGCATCGACAATGGTTTTTTTTACATGTGCTTCTTTTTTGTGTATATATGTGTGTGTGCGTGCTCGCTCGCTCGCTGACGAGTATAGTTAGCAGCCCTATAGCTACACTGTAGTAAAGTTTCTGCAAAAATATGGAGAAAAAATGAGATACCATGTCTGGGTTGGAACGTGTGTGGATGTTGTGCAGAAGAGAAGACTAAGGTAGATGACATAAAGCCACTTGGAGAGAGGAGGATACTACAAGGGTAGGGTGAGTGGGAATGGGATAAAAATAATGATTGTTTCCCTGGTAACTGAAAGATGCTGAGTCAGGGGAGGGGCAGCACGCGCTGTCTTATGGTGGGGGAAACGACTTGATTTTGGAATATATTTATCTATTTCTATATATTTCACACCCGAACTTTGGATATTAACAGTTTTCCCAATTCATTTTGAAAGTAATTTTGCAGAAGTTGTTAAAAGTCTGATTTTCTGAGTACATAAATTTTTTTATCTGTCTTAATTTTATCACTTCTCTATTCTTTCACTACTTTTACCAGTGTGCAGTAAGTTGTTTTTTTGATGGATTTTTTTTTCATGTGAATTGAGAATGAAGAAAATTCAAAATTATGTAGAGACTATTTGAGAGTATTTTCGTAACTTACATGTACATTGATCATTGAATGGTTAATTCAAACGTTCTTGTGCTGACTGAATCTTTTCACTATATTTCCAGGCTGACTTATATGCTGGTGCGTTGTTCATCCAATTGGCGCTAAACAAGACGTCGGAAGGGTGGCTCTACATCAGTATCGTGTTGCTGCTGGCCATTGCTGCTCTCTTCACCATCGCTGGGGGTTTGACGGCCGTTGTGTGGACGGACTTTGTCCAGACGATTCTGATGGTCATTGGAGCATTTATCCTCATGGGAAAATGTAAGATGAATATCGATTTTCCTTATCCTGTTTTAGTTACGTTGTTTGCTATGTATGTGCGATTAGGTACATGATCATTTTCTGCAAGGTACTTTGTAAGTAGATAAAATAAAAGCTGTTCAGTATGCGTCAGGTCTAAGATCCTTATTCTGGACCCTCTTCTATATTTCACAATATCTTGAAGGTCATTGCTCCGTTCTTTCACCTCTGCAGTAAGATTTTTCTCTCCATTTTTCGTTACTGCAGCATTCGCGGCTGTAGGCGGTTTCCAAAACTTGGTCGACAAATACCCTTATGCCATGGCAACTTATCGGGCATTCGATGAATCCAACAAAACTTGTAACAGACCACCCTCCGATTACATGAGCCTGATTCGAACTATAACACCCGGTGCCAGCGACTACCCTTGGACTGGAATGGTGTTTGGGCTTGCCATTAATTCCATCTGGTACTGGTGCACTGACCAGGTAAGCTTCCTTTCTTTTTTATAGACTGCTTTACGTATTGATATCAGTCGAGGACTGACTGTGCAGCCTCTGGCTTCTCTTCTCCACCAATAGGGATGGGAACTCGAGTCAATTTTTGCAGGTATTAATTTCTTCGTTACTTACAGGGTTCCCAGACCACTTGTTATTGCCTCTTCATTTGCTGCTTGGCACAACTTTACTGTTTCTTCTTCTCTTGCATTCCTCCTACCTCTAAGGTGTTTGACTTATGAGAATTGTATGATTTCCTGCAGGATTGTTTATAATTTTATAAAACATGTTATACACACTACACACGCATTATGTTATATATATATATAATATATATATATATATATATATATATATATATTATATATATATTGGCACTTTCAGTTTTACTGATTTTGTGTAAATAAATATAATACACACGACTGATGGTTGAAACAGTCCATACTACTATTCGTACGAATAAATAAGTTTAGCAATGTTGCAATGTTGTATCTGGGATGGGTAACTTCTGTGAAATGCCAAAATACCGTTGGCTCGTGAATCTTTGGGTAGTATCGTCTGGAACATCCCTAAAATTGAAAAAAGCTCGCACACACAATATATATATATATATATATATATATATATATATATATATATATATATATATATATATATATATATATATATAAAACAACTGACGCTTAAATGTTTTCAGTGAACAATAAATGGCCACGAACCACAGTGACCCCAGATTCATTGTGCATACTGATACTCGTTCGTCCATAGGGAAAACCCTTTTATTACAAAAATGAAATTCCCTTTTGTCTGTCACTTCTGATATTATGAGAGTATAGCTGTATTGGGACCTCAGAACGCAGTCAGATTCGGCGTCTCCGTGACATTCCACTCGCTTTGCGAAACTATCCACCTCAATTTTCCACATAAAAGAACCTCATGAGAAACACGGAATCATAATTTCTCCTATGCTAGGCTTTCTGCCACTTCTCTCTATCTACATTCCTTACCCTTTCAGCTCTTTTTTTAGCTTCATTTACTTCAGGTAATTCATCTCTGCTAGTCCATTTTTTATTTAAATTTAACATCCAGACTTCACTTACATAGAGGAGACATGGATGAACGAAATTAGTTTGATCCAGTTGAGGCTTGGGCATCCTTGCAGGACCCATCAATATATTTCAGAAGGTTGCGATGCCTCAGACTGTGATTACTGTGATTGTCTTCTGTCTGTTGAGCACTTTCTGGTGTGCTGTTTCGTACACGACCCTTTAATGGAGAAATCCATTTTGATGTTAAGAATACCTCAGAAATTGTGAGTGACAACGTGGAAATCGATAACCTTGTGGGATATCAACGAAATGAAGGATTTCTAACGAAATTCGACATATTTGCTAAGTCTGTTTACATAGGCATTTATTTATAGCATTCTCTCTTGACATAGAAAAACGTGAAGCTCAGTGATGTTTTGAGAAAAGTCCAAATTCAAAAGATGCTGAATTTCTGAACTAGACATCATAATAATCAGTCGTTCAATCATTGCATTCAAGTCAATTTCCAATCTTTTGCGCACATCCTAATCTCTGACTTGCTGAAGTCACCTCTTCTGCCATCCTACCTTTATGTTATTCCTCAATACCTACACAAATAAACCCTTTTACTCTCGCATCATTCATCCTCGTTCAGTTACCCGCATAACCTTTTCGCCTGCTCGCATTTACTCTGAGTTTCCTCCTCTTGCATACGCTGTCAAATTCTTCACTATGCAATTACACTTGTGTTAATGTCAAGATTTTGTTCCAAAACCTAGGCTTCTTAGTTTTCTTTAATTGTTATATATACAGTTTGAACACAGCCTAACATTTCAAAATACAAAGAAAGCTTTTTGTAACAAATATTCTTATTTTGAAAAGTTTGTTCTGACTGTTAAGCTTATTAGGTCTATTGTTATATGGTGTAGAGGTAGTTACGATGACCGCTCCGAGTAGTCCGTTAAGCACACTGGCATTGCCGGCACCGTTAACCTTATCACACCGTGCTATGAGATAAGCAGTGTGAACAAAAGAATTAATTCATGTCACATAGATTAGGAATTATACCACTGCATAAGAGATCACATTTATACCCATAGGGAAAATACCCCGTAGGGAGTTAGTATTGTATGTGCACCTCACGCAGTGCACTGTAGTCATTACTTAAGGTTCCTTGCAGTTTTGCTTTGGCCCCCAGCTGTAACCATGTTCATTCTTTTTACTCTTCCCTATTCATATTCTCTCTCTCTTCATTAAAGTATAATTTTTAATCTTATATTTTGTCTTCCAAAAAAAGTGAGTCGTCAGGGTATTTGTTGTTATGATTTTCTAGTGTTTTATTTTCTCGCTGTATTGTCACGTATTTTTTTTGTTTTTATTGGACGATCAGTAATATTTGTGAGAAGAGTTTCATAGAACAAAGCAGATATTTGTAACCGGGTGCAAATAAGGAACTGCAAGGCAGTTTGTATTCAAAAACTGATTTTTTTGTTGGATGAACAACCTGTGTTGTGATTCAAGGATAAATCACAAACAAAATTTCTTGGTCATTTATATGTCATACAAAAATGATATATGCAGATATTCACTGGTCCTGCGGAAGTAATTTGGGTGTTTTCTACTAAGGAACAGAAATTCATTTGCAAAAACGAAATTATAGAATTCTGTAACCCCATAAGAAGGCCTCCTTGATCGTCCCTTTTAATATTTTGCAGGTCATTGTGCAACGAACACTAGCCAGCAAGAACATGTCACATGCTAAAGCTGGCTGCATCCTCGCTTCTTACCTGAAATTCTTACCCTTGTGGTTGCTGGTGTTCCCGGGAATGGCTGCAAGAGTTCTATTCCCAGAGACTGTCGGTTGTTCGGCGCCGGATGTTTGTAAATCGATTTGTAACAAGGCGAGCGGCTGCAGCGATATTGCTTACGTGGAGCTCGTCCTGAACCTTCTTCCGACAGGTAAAGATATCTCTTTTGCAGCGCTATAAAAAAAAAATAGTAGTGTTGTCCTCCAGTAGTTCTGGTTCGTATGCCGTGTTTCCCAATCACTGATTGCCCAGCATTCGGTGTAAACCTTGAAATAAATAAAGCCTTCCGTTAGTGCCACGAGCAACCCAACGTGTGCTCCATTCCGGGGTCAAGTTCGTTTTTAGAGACTTAAAAGCTATGAAATTAATGCATATAAAATAAGAAGCTAAAGGCTACATAATTTTATCATTCCGTTTCTCATTCCTTCAGGCTGGAATCATTGATTTCATTTATTTTCTGCCCTGTGATCTTCAGCTCTCAGAAGAAATATGTATCTTATAAGCGAACTTAACAGTCATGCAACACTGCGAATAAGAATTCGTACTCTGTTCGCAAGAAACTGAAACTAACAAAATATCTAACTTTGACTCAGGTGGAGTCAAAGAAAGAACCAACGAGTTTTCTTTCGAGTCAGTGAAAACAGTCACGCCACCAGTTTGACAGTGAATAAAGAGATAAGTTGTTCCAGTACATAATGGAACGAAATATATTAGAATCCAGTTTTAAAGAGGGAAGGAATGTAGAAACTCGATCCATCTATTTTGAAAGAAATGTATAGATGCAGTAGATTATGAGGAAGGCAGTTTAACTGGTCCTGTACAAAGAAAGCTTTTATCCCTCTCCCACATATAAACCCATTTTTTTTCCTACTTTTATGAGGTGTGAATCATTTTTATGCTCGATTGTACTATCACTGTAGCTCATGCATATATAATGTAAATATCCTATCAATTGTGTATGCATATATATAGATATATATATATATATATATACATATATATATATATATATATATATATATATATATATATATATATATATATATATATATAATATGTTTGTGTGGATTTATGTATAAACGTTAATTTAATATATTGATGCCTCGTTCCATTTAAACTTGATATGCCTCTATGTAAATATTCAGCTTATTTTCCCTTCTGGCGTCAGTGATGTGAAAAAGAATAAGTCATTCCCACATCTCATCTCAATACTTCCCTTGATCTTTGCATTTGTTTATTTAATTCGGATACACAAACAACTTAAATAGCGCCAGTTACTTTCTCCTTAGGTACATGAAAATGCATAGTGCAGTTTAAGATGTAATTCTAATGTTGCAATCATTTAATTGGTGGTAAAAATGAGTGATATTCATTGATGATAATTTCCTTTCTTCGAGGCCTGTTTACCTGCATGTCAATATGATGATGACTTCTGCCTTCAATTTGAGTTTCATTTGCTGAACCAGCTTTCAAGCCAATAATGTTTACTGATAATAATTTCTTCTCTTTAGTCCTATTCGTTCTATTGCCTACCTCCACTGTCAACTTTCATGTCCATTCTGGTGTCCCTCATCAATCTGGGATTCAGTACACGGACATGAAAAAAAGAAAGCGCCTCAAGGCCTAGAAATACACGGACAACCACTTGTCCTTCCTCAGGCCTCTCTGGTTTGATGCTGGCAGTGATGATGGCAGCGCTCATGTCTTCTCTGACGTCCATCTTCAACTCGGCCTCCACCATCTTCACCATCGACGTTTGGATGTGGGGGAGGAAGAGGCTGCTGAAGAAGAAGGAAGTTTCGGACACAGAGCTCCTCATCGTGGGCCGACTGTTCGTTCTGGTTCTGGTGGTCATTTCTGTCATCTGGATTCCAGTGATTCAGTAAGTGATCATTTTCTCCGTCATTCACAGTAGTTTTTCGTGGTAGTTACGCATAGGCTAAGGCTTATTTGGAATCATGTTGCGCCTTATATGTGTGTTTGTGTTTTAGCGGTATATCTCATAAATATGTCTTAGTTATCAGTATTTTATTTGTTATTGTAAAATGTATGCGTTAGTAATACCCAAAATATCAAAGGACTTAACCGTGCGCAATTACTATATAGGCTACAGGGTTTCTGTAAATGATTGTGTTGATGCTTAAGGCTTCGGTATGCTGACATGCTGCACTAGTATAAAGATCTGACTATTCAAAAACTCATTATATTGATATATTATAAATGTATGCCAACGAGAATGTTCATGTACCCCTTTTGATAACGCCTTAGTACAGGATATCCATGTTTGTAAGATTTATTAATTTTGACGACTTCGCTGTCGGGAGGAACATCTGTAAATCATTCGTACGTCTCTTATAGGTCAATACTAGGTCGCTTTTGGAGACCATGAACAATACAAACTAGTGAACAGAAACAAATAAAAGTCAGACATTATCAAGAAGCGATTTGTGTACACAGTTTTCCATCTCTTGCAATGTTTGCGTAGTGAGAGAAAACAATTTATTGTGCAAAAAAAGCTTACAAAGCACAGCACAACAGGCAACCCGGACGCGGTATGCGTGTAGGGGAAAGCCCTCTTGAATGAATGGCATTGGCTGTGGTATTATACATACCTTTTCCACCCTATTGATTACTAGACAAACGTCATTCATCAGGGCTGATATGGTACTCAGGTAGTATTACAAAACTTAAATATAAGTTGTGGTATCATACATACCTTTTCCACCCTATTGATTACTAGACAAACGTCATTCATCGGGGCTGATATGGTACTCAGGTAGTATTACAAAATTTAAATACTTATAGTGATAAAAATGTGTGGTACAGTATTAGTAACGCCCTTTTAAAGATAAAAAGGTAAAAGTTTGGTGGTTTCAGCCCTGCCACAAGCCATTCATTGCCTCTCGGTCGTACGTCAGCCGGGTAACCCTAACCCTCTACCATGACGTCACTCATGGCAGTTACCATCCAGTAGACGGTCTAGCTAGTCGTCCTTTGGTGTGGAGCTAACGCTGGTCCCGAGATTACGAGGCCAACATGCTCCAACTGTACTTGTTATATAAGGAACAATGATGTGAGGTGCAATGAAAACTTATTCGATTTTTGGGCTGTTAATTGCGATCAGTAGGATTATTTGGGATTTTATTGACTACAAAATGTGTTTATTCTTTTTAATCTAATCAGCTGCTATCACAAGGAAACACACGATCTGAGATATTCTGTACTCTAGTGACTGATAAACTGGTATAAAGAGTAATAAAGATAAAAGTAAAAATGTACTCTCTCTCTCTCTCTCTCTCTCTCTCTCTCTCTCTCTCTCTCTCTAAACATGCTGTCATTAACAAAGACCCGTGTTTGTATTTTCTGGCTTACGGGAAGGAACAATCTGCTACTACCGCGACAAATAATAATAATGTGACACAGCTGTTCTTACTTAATTTGAATAAAGTATAAACTGCAATTCTTATTTATAACAATAGTCTTTACTGCTTGCGCTGTTGCTGTCGAACCAGGCCTTGATTTCAATCCCTCTGCATCTGTGATTACCGATGAGTGTGTGAGATAAGTTTAACAAATATAGAGCGTTAATGACTCTTAGTTTTGACTCATTTTATTTTCCGCTTTTTTATTCACAAGATCACAAAATGATTGTTCATGATGCTTACTCATTTTATTTAATATCACTATTATCTCAGTGCAAAAAATTAATTCAATTAAAGATTGTATTTGTGAAAAACTGCACAGTGGTTAATGATCCTTGTAAACAGTTTTTGCACGATGTTAGTCAGCGTACTCCCGGTAAGCTTTTGGTATCAAGAACTCCTCTGGAATCTGACGTCCATGTCAGAATTGTACCACAGATTCAAAATGCTGACAGTCTTCAGCCTGGGTACCCTCATAGAGGGACCTCCCCCGACACTTCCGAGTGTCAGTTGATTGACACTGTTCATCAAGACTTATTGTAAATGATTCAGTACCTAACTTTCTTTGTTGGCCATCTTAGGAGGGCATGTTGCATTGTTGTTGTTATTATTTAAGCTCCTCTTGATTATGTTCAACTTTCATTTAGTTTTTCAAGAGTGTAGCGGGTACTGGAATGGATTTTTATTCACTTTTAAAGGGGTAGTTTAGTTTTTAAGTTAAGCTATGACTTCACAAACTACTCAATAGAACTGCAAGGTGGACCCAAGAGAATACTTCAACTTTTTAGCTTTCCAGGTCTGCATCTTCGTGGTCTTGAAGAACAATTCCAACAGATGAAAGAACCTTGCTTTATATGTAGGCCTTTTCCAAGAGGTGCTGGACATTTCCTTTAACCTGTCAGATTTCCACTGATACATGGTCATTGCACATAGTACCTTTGGGAGTATTTAAGAGTCCCAGTTAGACATTAAAGTTTCATATTCAGAGCTCTTCCATTTTGTTTTACATAGCTCTGGTAAAGTCCTCATAGCTCAAAAGGGTGGTCATGAAGACTGATGTCAGAGGGCCTAGATTTCTGTTGCACCTGAGTGAATGACTCATCTGGAGAGTCAAGAAGTATATTGCCGACGAGACAGAGCTCATTTTTCGAAACTTATCATTTCATCATATTCAGCCATATTGCATAAAAGACAGAGCATTTAACTTATAATACTTGGCAGAGTATCTGAACCATCACAGTTTCTCCAATACACAAATTCGCCCACTTAAACCGGCCATTTGCTGGTAAGGAGAATCATAAAAAAATTCTTTATCTTTAGAAAGTAAATAAGGTAATAACTTCTTGGGTTTAGGAAGCACTGCATACAAAAATGGGGGCCTTACAGACGAACCACCCCCCCCCCCCCCTCCCCTCTTTTATTGCCGTCATAATGCTTCCAGGGTAGAGGAAGGTTTTCACGCATCACTGAATCAGGAAGGAAATCATGAATTGGCAAAGTCGTACACAAACTCCCAGGACATGCTTGCAGGATACATGATTTTTAAGAGGTTGTTTCTGAAGAGGGCTGTCATTCCAGGCTGATCACAACAACGTAACTGCCTCAGCAGAAAAAGTTAATCCAGGATGGTACTTTAAATGACTTCCGTATGAGTTTGCTAAGTTTTTCAGAGGGACTGTCCCATCTTAGTTACTACATGGGCACATTTTGAACACAGCCAGCCAGACCAACAAAGCAAAGTTAGCACTGTTATGCAAGTGGCTCTTTGGTATAGTTTTGCCAAAGGAGTTATGTATACCGAGTTCCAGCTATCATGCAGTGAAAAATATCCTGGGACCTATGTGAAGTGGTTGCCTTGTCGCGGGAGGACCAGAAAAATTCACCCTTCCTGATGTCCTTGCCTGTGAAGGGAAGAACTATTGCTATGCAAGCACTTTTAAGAAAACAAAGGACTTTCTCTACTTCCAGATCCCATCTATATTGCTTAGTATGAGATTTTTCTCACTAAAGCTTTGACTAATCTACCAACATAATAACTCCCCCATGTTGAGCCAATCAATGTTATTTCTTTTAGAACCTCCCATAAACTGAGAATTGTTAATTGGAGTTATTTATTTTCTCCCTTACAGTTGTAAGTGAATTAGTTCTAATCTGCTTTCCAGTATACTTTCATCCTGTGGTACATTTGCGTCCTCAAAGTATGCTGAAAAAATTTGTACTGAAAGTGGGATTTTTGACCATCAGAAATGTAAATATTTGGGGCACTTGTTTCAAACAGTTTCCGAGGCTACCTTACGAGATGTCATCACTTTAAGTTTTTGCAGTTGAGTTAAATCTGTTGTAATTTTTTTCTACATGTAATTTTAGTCTTCATAAGACATATATGGATCCAAATGCTTACGTAGAGGAGACTGTACTAGGTAATGTGTAAAAAAGTGTTCCAGTGTGGTCATTAGTTATAGAGACTGTCACCTCAAAATATTTGTTTTACAGGGGTCTTCTTTTTGGCTTTTACTTTTAGTGATTGCTTTTCAGCATTGTGTTAGAAGCTTATTGGAATTATTGAACGTCAAATTTGGCCTTTTCTTTAATGAGCTGCCTAACGTTATCAAAACCAGGAGTTATTCTAATCACTTACTTATGCATTCAGGGCATTTTGATACATAAAAGTTTTGAGTGATAATAAAAGGCCTTGAGGACAAACTATTCAGGTGCTAGTGTCTCTTGCTCTCATATCCCGGTTGCTTTGTATGACACAACGCCTCTCCATAAGGTCAATACAACAGATGATTGTAAGCTATAAACACGTCGTCAATATGATACTTCTGAATATTGTTTGTTTTGATAATCGGCCTTATCGCTTTTGTAATCTTTTATCGATAACCTTCCCAAAACCTGTTATCTTAGAACTGATTAAATTCTGAGGATCACTATGAATGTTGGATAAGTTTTTGCTCGTTTTTGACTATCTGTGACATTCTTGATAAAGCTCGTAAAATCCGGAATAGCTAATATGGCCCTGATCAGTAACTATATTTATTACTAAACTATTCATAACAGGGAAGATTGGTATAATTTGATATCACGGAACTAGAGGAATAATTAATACGTGAAATTCAAGTTACCCTGTAAGTTTTAGATGAAACATCCTAAGATCGTTTCGTAAATAGAATACAGACCTCTGTATTCCGAGGTGTTGGATTCACTCTGTACTCTGAAAGACAGCAAATGTGACAAGGACTACAAAATCATCCTTAGATCATGTAAACCTAGAGGCATCCTGTATCCTTTTTTAATATGCTCAAATACATAACTTTCTGTTATCCTTCAGACAGTTTTATTTGACTCAATTTTTCCTTTCTGTAAATGAGATTTTCTTAATCATTGACCTGTGAAAAAATTTGTTTTTATGTGTGAATATTTTGTCTAATCAATCGATTACGTTTATCCGACTTGACTATGTGAAATCATCATTGTGACTATGTAGTACATTCAAAAGTATCTGAACTTTAGTACCGAGCTATGATGTTTTTTCTGGGGTATAAGAACTCTGGATCCTTATTCCGTTTGAGATTAGTTATAAGATTGATCTTTTGTTCTGTCCTTACAGATCCTTAGGGAGTTCACAGCTGTTTGATTATATCCAGGCAATTTCTTCCTTCCTGGCTCCACCAATCTGCGCAGTCTACCTTCTCGCCATGTTTTGGGAGAGAACCAATGAACCGGTAAGCAAGTTGCTGCTCGTGAAAATGTCCTCAATTATCTTTTAGACCTGATATTTATTGGTCTATCCAGACTTTATAGTAACTGTTGGTTTAATGATAACTCGGATGTGTCATGCAAACCAAACTGAAAAAAAATAGATGACATTTGTAATTGAAGTCATATCATTGGGTACTTTCATTCTTTAATTATGATTGCCAATAACAACTCTTTATGTAATTAACGTATGCCTTATTATATGTTTTTATTCAGGGTGCCTTCTGGGGTCTGATGGTGGGCTTAGCTATTGGAATGCTGCGATTCGTCGTCCAGTTTTCGTACGTTGTTCCCCCCTGCGGCTCAGGTGGGTGGTCGTATACGTTGTCACTTTTTCCAGCCAGGCGATCTGTGCTCACTAGCGAATCCAGAGGTGGGGAGGGGTGCCAGCTGGACACGTGCCCCCATGAAAAATAATGCCAAAATAATTATATTCAAGATTTAGAAGATAATAACATGAGAAATATAAAAATAGAAAAAACATAAAAAAATTAATTATAGAAATAATAATAAGAATTTAAGAACAATTGATAACAATATATTAATAATGATAACAATAATCGTAATGATGACACTAATGAATTCGGTATTTCCTGATAGAACAGGTGATTGCTGTCCATTTCGTACTTCTACTTAAATAATGAATATGCCGAAGAAAATATATTTTACTATGATACGACAGAAATACTTCATATATACTACACACACACACACACACACACACACACACACACACACACACACACACACACATATATATATATATATATATATATATATATATGGAAAATTGGTGGTGGGGACCCCATGAAATTTGTGTGGATCCACCCAGTGTTCAGACTGCGCTGTCTCCTTTGCATTGTTATCGCTCTTTATCTGTTATGAGTATTTGTTTGCAATTCATAGTCTTTCAAAGCCAAAGCAAATGATTGTGCTGGTTTTCGTAAGCTGAGTGCCACTAAATTAAGCTGCAGATTCGTCATATAATCTCCAAGTTAAATATATGAAAGCACGCATTCATTATCAAATTTAATTGTCTTGCTGCTTGGTTTCATTTTAGAAACATTGGTTTTGAAAATATTCATTATTTACAAATCAAACCATTTTCTTTGAGAGGGAACCCATACAGCATGCGTAAAACACTTGCAGACATTCCAGAATGACACGGCATTTATGCTGATTTAAAGGAGGCATGAGAAAAGTCACTCCCAGCGAAGGATCAAATGGGATTCTTTAAGAACTTATTATTCATCTCTAATAAATAAAGACAGCCTTTGGACCCCGAAAAACAGGGAAGAAAATTTCCTTAAATTCAAGACATTTCTCATGTATATATATATGTATATATATATATATATATATATCTATATATATTTATTCCTATTCTATATGTATTATATATATATATATATTATGTATATGTATATATACCAATATATATCTATATATATATATATATATATATATAGATATATATATAATATATATAATATATTATAAACATATATGTGTGTGTGTGTGTTTGTTTGTGTATGTGTAAGATACAATATATGCATAGTTTCACCAGTCTCCTTTTTTCTTAAGAGACGGATGGTCCTGAATAAGATGCTAGTATCCCATTTCTCCGCAAGTCTTTTGAGATGAGATTGCTAACCTTGCGCTGTTTTCTATCCTGCCTACGGAGCATCAGTCATCTAAATGTCTCGTACTTAATTCACTATTTAGGTCCACAGAGGCCCAGTGGGACTTAACAGAATT
This sequence comes from Macrobrachium nipponense, assembly GCF_015104395.2. NCBI lineage: Eukaryota > Metazoa > Arthropoda > Malacostraca > Decapoda > Palaemonidae > Macrobrachium > Macrobrachium nipponense. The sequence continues at coordinate 168,390,998 of NC_087200.1, read as the reverse complement.
GCCTGAAGAATGCCAGTTCCCTCGGCAATCGAATCCGGAACCTTTGGCTGGTGAGGGACACATCGTTTTAAAAAAAGAACTGACGTAGGCAAATTAGCCTTGATCACTGTTGTTAGAAAACCTTTTTAGAAATAGAATGATCCAGGCCCCTAAAGTGTCCCTACCAAGACAGATTACTATGCATTTACAATTCTAAAACAATGAATATTATGAGTCGATAGAGAAAAAGTAGTTAAAACTTTTTTTTTTTAAGCATTGAAACAATTTAGGTTACTTCTGTTCACACAGAGGTACTATCCAGATCTGCATGAATTACACAAACCTAGGCGAGATTGAGAGCAAACCTCAAGAGAAAAGTACATACTACATGCAAACACAGATTTGTGAGAAACCGCTCAGTAGAGGAAATGGCAGATGTAGCACCTTCAGCTGCAACAGAAACAAAGTGGTGTTCTGAAAAACTGGAAATTAGTTGATAGAGAGAAGTGAAGCCATGAATAGGGAATTCGGTTGAGCAAGACCTGAGACAAACCTTACCAGATGCTTTAGGGAAATCAAGAGAAGTCACGTAAGATTCCTCAGAGCTCTTGAAGGAGAATGACCGGAGGTAAAACGAGAAATAATTCCTTACTGAAGCCTTGCTAATGACTGGAGAGAAAGATTTATACCTGGAGGCAAACTTAACCTGTTCTGAAAGGCTCACATCATGAGCTGACATAAGCCTTTCAGAGCAGGTCACAATATTTAGCACAAAAGAATTTGACATTTTTATTTATTATTTTGAAACATGGGGTGTGCTAAAGTGATTTATTTTTCAAACACTGATGTAAATCATGTTCTTTCTGCTGTATTCTGAGCTACTGTCCTGTTTGCATTAATAATTTTCACCAGATTAAATATGGCTCACACTAAACACCAAAGAAAAGTGAAGACTAAAGCAGTAAGACTGATGAAGCGTAAAATCATCTGCATTGGTAAGGGACAAAAAATTGGCCCAAAAATGGTCACTGAAGAAAATGAGAGTTGAAAGGAGGCAGAAATAGAGGTTCTCTGAAAAACAATACAAAAGAAGTGTTTATGGAGATAAGCAATCAAGGCAATTATAGAGTCTCTGCTAATGAAACCTTATTCCAGGCCCTTTCAGTGTTTTCAAAATGTCGAAAAGAAATGACTCAAGATGTTTTGAAGTTTCTAAGAAATAATTACCACATTTGCAGGCTAGATTACATTTCAGCTGTATATTGCTGACACAATACTAATGATTAATTAGGAGATGCTTTAGAACGTGGACATTAAAACTTTTGAGTTTCACGAACGTAAGAACAATAGGACGATGATAACTCAGTGTTTGGATAGTGGGTACCTCTGATTTTGTTTTCGTGAATCATTTCTCTTCCAAATGAAAGTCGTCTTGATCAAGTTATTTCCTTTTTCCTAGGCTTGCCTGACCCCCGGCCGGACTTTGTGAAAGCTGTCGTAGGAAACGTCCATTTCCTTCACTTTAGCTGCTTCCTTTTCCTCATTTCTGCCGGAGTCACCATAGGAATATCCCTGATGACTCCACCAATCCCCTCCGAATGCGTAAGTCTAGAGTTGTGCGCTTTATCTTTCATGCTAGCCATGGAAGTTTTTGCCTGTCAATTATCTGTGGTCTTTACGTAGGAATTGATTCCTATTCCAATTTTGATAAGTGCTTTCATTTTTGTGAAAATATTTACATACATCGAACTCTAGTCCTAATTTTTTATATTTATTTATGTGGGACTAGTAGTATATGTAGACTTATTATTCCTTTTGCGCCATCCTTATGTTATTGTATAAATGCAATACCATTCTTTGCTTTCCCTTTCAGCTCTACCGCCTGACATTCTGGACCCGATGTGATCCTCGAGTTCGGACTCCTTTGGAACCTGATTCACCAAAAAGTGATTCATCCAAAATCAGTACAAACCCCACTGAAGGATCACAAGAAATGGCCCTTGAACAGGAAGAAGAAGGTAAGAGAGAGAATAAACTTTGTACTAATTATGAGAAAGAGTACAAACGATTTCGTTTTAACCGTCTCTGAAAGTTATAACTACAGTGTTATAATTATTCTGTTTCCACCTTAAACAGACGTCCCTCTGCCAAGACGCCTTTTGAATGTCTTGTGTGGGGCATCCAGTAAAAAGAGAGACACCGAAACCAAAGAGCCAGAACTTTCACCCGAACAGCAAGCGGAAGAAGCTGCAAAATTCTTGGAGGAAGTCCCTTTCTGGCGGAAGTAAGTCTGCGTCTGGTTTGTTAAATTCAACAAGCAGTTAAAGTCTTGAACATAAATTGAAATTGTGTATGTTTTCCGATAACTTATAACATTTTTATTCGCACAAAAAAGTTTTTTTTTTTCTTTTAATGCAGTCATTTAACTGAAAAGGCCAGTTATGTTTTCGAGTGGTCAACTTTTTTTTTTTTCTACATAAGATCAGAAATACTTTTGGACGGCATTCAGTTTAAATCCATTATTTCTAAATAGTAAATTGGAGAAAATTATTACTATAATAATATAAATTTCTGTTCAATAAAGAGATCGCATCCCGTACCGTTGAAAATGTAATATTTCTGATCTCAGAAATAGAAATAAGTATTTCAGGTTAACTCTATGAAAAGCTAAAATATTTGGACTGCACTAGTAACAGTACTTTGAAATGTTGCCGTTTATATTCTTCTCACTGAAAATAATGCTTGCTCGATGTTATGACTGACATTGCATAAGTGTTCTTGTAAACAGCTTTGAATTAAATTTGCATACTGAAGTGTGAGGAATCAGGTTAAGGATCTCAGTGTGAAGACGTAAATTATGCTGTAAATTTACGCACCACTGTAAATAGTTGAAGAGCTAATGATTTGCATTTTTTTTTATCATCAACAGTTTTCTCAATATCAACGCAATTATCTGCCTCACTTTAACAACCTTCGTGTGGGGATTCTTTGCTTAATGAATGGAGAGACGAGGAAGAAGAAAATATGCCACATCATTCCCATTATCAGCTGCGAGGTCGAACGAATCCGTGCTGAGCAGAGGAAGCGGGAATCGTTTCAAGGCGTCACCGACTCATAATGACTAAAAACAAGAAGAAATGAAGGATGCCGAAAGGCCTTTTTATACGGCATTTGCACTTTATGAGGTATTCGTGTCCGTAAGCAGTGGGGAATCATGTCTATTGTATAATAATTTCACTACATTTTACGAGTGATATCGAAAAAACCACGGGGTATGTAATCTTATCTAAGAGATATAGTGACAGCTTCTTATGATTTATGATTATCAGATGGTCTGGCACTGCATTCGTACTGAACATATAAGAGCTGCAGATAATAGCACAAGATAACAGAAAATGGTTATAACATAAGCCAGGTTCAGTAAGGAAGTTAGCAATCGCGGGAAGTCGATTGAATGTAATGATGGAACGCAAATCTGCAAACGCTTCATTTCCGTTCTTTTAGGCAAAACTCTCAGATTGACGGTGACATCCACGATATATAATCATTACTATATCGTGGTGACATCTTTGCATAAAACATTAGAAATCTATAAACCTTAAAAACTACGGAACTCCTCCTAGGTGGGCAAACAATGATTTTATAAATTATTGTCTCTAAGTATTAACTATTTGTATATATCCAGTTATTGCATTGTCACCCCTTTTATCTTAGCATGTTTTACGTGAATTTGGTATGAATATCTAAATTAGATGTCAACCTTTGGTTGACCAATAAATAATAATTTTGTAAATCGTCATATCAGGAAAGATGTTGCTGTATACATTAAGCAGGTTTCTTTGATATGGCGCACAGCATTGTTAGCTTTAAGTCTTGTCCTGTTATAAGTTGACATGTCAAATATAGTGTATAAGATTTAGCATCGGAGAACATCTTTTGTTGATACGATATCTAAGTTATATTATCATAATAAAGAGTTCTTTGTTATGTTTTTAGTACACCTTTAATTTTTTTCCTTATTTCCTCTGTTTATGTGAACCAGGACACTGGACTTTATGTTCATTTCATTTCCCCTGCCAAACCTGCCTGATGTCCAATAACAATGTACTCGGCGCGTTTTTTCTTAGTCACTTTCGTAGTCGTGTGAAATGTCACATAATTAAGAGACACTCGTACCCGGTTTGACAGGTTCTCCTCACTTATTTCCCCTTCATATCCTTCTGGTGTTGGCAACGCACCGTACTAGCAAGAAAACAACTAGAAACGGTCATAACAACAATTGCTCTGGGTTTTGTTACTATATGGCTATTATGCTGATACGGGTTAGAGGACTAATTATTATTATTATTTTTTTTTTCTATCACAGTCCTGCAATTCGACTGGGTGGTATTTTATAGTGTGGGTTCCGGGTTGCATCCTGCCTCAGGAATCCATCACTTTTCTTACTATGTGTGCCGTTTCTAGGATCACACTCTTCTGCATGAGTCCTGGAGCTACTTCTGCCTCTAGTTTTTCCAGATTCCTTTTCAGGGATCTTGGGATTGTGCCTAGTGTTCCTATGATTATGGGTACAGTTTCCACTGGCATATCCCATATCCTTCTTATTTCTATTTTCAGGTCTTGATACTTATCCATTTTTTTCCTCTCTTTCTCTTCAACTCTGGTGTCCCATGGTATTGCGACATCAATGAGTGATACTTTCTTTTTGATTTGTCAATCAACGTCACGTCTGGTCTATTTGCACGTATCACCCTATCTGTTCTGATACCATAGTCCCAGAGGATCTTTGCCTGATCGTTTTCTATCGCTCCTTCAGGTTGGTGTTCGTACCACTTATTACTGCAAGGTAGCTGGTGTTTCTTGCACTGGCTCCAGTGATGGGCTTTTGCTGCTGAATCATGCCTCTTTTTGTACTGGCTCTGTGCAATTGCCGGACATTCGCATGCTATGTGGTTTATGGTTTCATTTTTCGTATTGCACTTCCGACATATGGGAGAGATGTTATTTCCATCTATCGTTCTTTGGATATATCTTGTTCTTAGGGCCTGATCTTGTGCTGCTGTTATCATTCCTTCGTTTCCTTCTTTAGCTCTCCCCTCAGTAGCCATTGCCACGTGTCATCGCTGGCTAATTCTTTAGTCTGTCTCATGTATTGTCCGTGCATTGGTTTGTTGTGCCATTCCTCTGTTCTGTTTGTCTTTCTCCTGTCTCTATATATTTCTGGGTCTTCGTCTACTTTTATCAGTCCTTCTTCCCATGCACTCTTGAGCCACTCGTCTTCACTGGTTTTCAGATATTGCCCCAGTGCTCTGTTCTCGATGTTGACGCAGTCCTCTATGCTTAGTAGGCCCCTCCCTCCTTCCTTTCGTGTTATGTATAGTCTGTCCGTATTTGCTCTTGGGTGTAGTGCTTTGTGTATTGTCATATGTTTCCTCGTTTTCTTGTCTATGCTGCGAAGTTCTGCCTTCGTCCATTCCACTATTCCTGCGCTGTATCTGATTACTGGCACTGCCCAAGTGTTTATGGCTTTTGTCATATTTCCCGCGTTGAGTTTTGACTTGAGTATCGCCTTGAGTCTCTGCATATATTTTTTCCTGATCGTGTCCTTCATCTCTTGGTGTTTTATATCTCCTCCTTCCATTATTCCTAGTTATTTGAATACCGTCTCATCTATGTGTTTGATGTTGTTCCCATCTGGTAGCTTTATCCCTTCAGTCCTTGTTACTTTGCCCTTTTGTATGTTGACTAAGGCACATTTTTCTATTCCAAACTCCATCCTGATGTCCCCAGATACAATCCTTACAGTCTGGATTAGAGTATCTATTTCCTTGATGCTTTTACCATACACCTTGATGTCGTCCATGAACATCAGATGGTTAATTCTGATGCCTCTTTTCTTGAGTTGGTACCCAGCATCCATCTTCTGCAGTACTTTTGTCATGGGAATCATGGCTACTACGAAGAGTAGTGGGGACAGTGAGTCGCCCTGGAAGATCCCTCTCCTGATATTAATCTCTGCTAGTCTTATTCCAGAGCTTGAAAGTATTGTATTCCAGTTGTGCATTGTATTTTTGAGGAAGCTGATGGTGTTTTCCTCTGCCCCATATATTTTCAGGCATTCTATTAGCCATGTGTGTGGTATTATTATTATTATTATTATTATTATTATTATTATTATTATTATTATTATTATTATTATTATTATTATTATTATTATTATTATTATTATTATTATTATTATTCGAAACATGAATCCAATTCATATGGAACAAGCCCACCGGGGCCACTGACGTGAAATTCAAGCTTCCAAAGAATATTTTATTCATCATTCGAAAGGAGTAACAAAAGGAATGGGAAATACAGACACATTATCAAATTAACAAATAGGTAAATAAAAATGTATTATTATTAAAACATAAGTTCAATTGTCTTAGGGTGGTAATGCATTGCATCTCTGTTTGAATTTTTAAAAGTTCTAATTGCACATACTCAAACCTCTCTCTCTCTCTCTCTCTCTCTCTCTCTTCTCTCCTCCTTTTCTCTCTCTCTCTCTCTCTCTCGATCTCTCTCTCTCTCTCTCTCGTCGTCATCTCTCTCTCCTCTCTCTCTCCTCTCTCTCTCTCTCTCTCAAACATGACAAGTGAGTCACCTCACTTAAGTGAAATGTTTGTTGCTTCAACCGGAGTGGTGACCATATAACCAATGCTCTCCAATCTCTTCGTATCACAGTTTTTTTTTCTTTTTTTTTTTCGTCAAAGACTAACAATCTGGGATTCAAGTCCCCTTGCTTACGTATGCACGTAGACACTCCTTTTCATAATTTCAATTTTTGGTCTGATGTGTTCTCATCATACATAAATAATGCAAGTATATATATATATATTATATATATATATATATATATATATAGATATATATATAGTTATATATATAATATATATATCTATATATATATATATATATCTATATATATATATATATATATATATATATATATATATATATTTATATATATATATATTCATGCATTATTTATGCATGATGAGAATACATCAAACAAAAAATTGAAGTTATGAAAAGAGATGTCTACGTGCAGACGTAAGCAAGGGGACTCGAATCCCAGATTGTTAGTCTTTGACGAAAAAAAAAAAAAAACTGTGATACGAAGAAATTGGATAACATTGGTTATATGGTCACCACTCCGGTTGAAGCAACAAAAATGTCAAGTGAGGTGACTCATCAGCCACAAACAAAACTTCGATATACCAGTGAATTAAGCAATGCATTTGCTTTGCAGGACTGATAAACGTCAGCTTCAAGGTATGGTCACAAAACAAAAATTCCTTGACAAGGAGATAGAGGACGATCTTTGTTGCGGTTTCAGAGATATTCAGTCTTTGGAAATGGGAAATAAGACTCGAAATTTGAGATCTTATTAATGAAAATAAAAGAAAATTTTCGTAATTCAGCACTGGCTAGGACTTTATTTGGTGAATACAAAAATTCTAAAATCCTTGAAATGGCACCAAGAACGCACCCTTTTTATCTGTCCTTGACGTTAAAGAGAAGAGGAAGCGTAGCGATCGTTGTTTTTAACTCACTTTCTAGGGTTAAAAGGGGATGAAAATGGATAAGGTTGAAGATTCTAAATAAAATATGTACGTATACTTTTGAATTTGGCGGGCAAAAGTGGGCAAAAGTTTGTATTTCCTGTGACAAACAGTTCCCAGGCTAGTGCGATCTGTTTTGCTATATGAACTTGAACCAGGAGATATATACGACAATAGAGATATGTTTGAAATTTATGTTGACTTCATAATAAAGCTTTAAGAAGAATATATTAAGAGTTAGATGAGCATTTTGAGATTGCAAAACCGGTGAAAACTGGATTAGTGATTCCTACACCAGAAACTTATATTAATTTCTACTCATTGGAGGAGTGGGTCCAGAAAAAAAAAAACAAAAAAACAAGCAAATTCAGTAGAAAAGAGAATGTAATCAGTCTTGAACTACGGGCTATATCCAAACAAGAATTTTAATACTATTATCAACACAGTCAAATTTGATGTATTTTTATGTGACAATTCATCGCTAAGTCACGAGCAACAGCCGCTTAATTACCATCAATGATGGTAATTAAGTAACAACCATCTAACCTGAATATACTGTTAAATAATGCTAACATCAGTTGCAAAAGGACTGAGCATCACTTCACAGGTCTGTCATGGGGAATACAGCGAGGGATGTGTATTCATGGTCTGAGATACTGGTATATTCAAGAAGAACAAATGAATAACAAAAATAATAGATACAACCATTACAAGCAAGGAAATTGAAACGAGTAAAATTATTCTACCCAACAGAAAGAGATAATACGTTGGGTAGACTATATAACAAAAACAATGTTTTAATTACACCACGGCCCTGACTTTGGCTTACCTACATGTAGATGAGTATGTAAGAGCACAATACAAAACAATATACACATATGAAATAATTTATATGTTATGAAATACATGTTTAGAATGAGCTAATAATATGCTTTCTGAGAAAACAGCATGGAGTAAAATAATCATTCAACGTCTGGGGTAATCGGATGAAGAAGTGTCATGCTGACTCAAAGAGAGATGAGAAATGATAATACTGCAAACTGTTATTAGGTAGTACTAGTTAGTTCAGTTATCTGTGTGAGTCGGACGTCACTCACGAAAACCAAAGATGTTATTAACGATATTTAACTGGAAGTGCTGGTTGCTTTGTGCCTTTTGGATATTTGTAGCAAAAGCTGATGAAACTAGAACCGTAAGTTATTACTACCTAAGGTAGTAGGTTATTTTGAGTTAAACAATTGGCTACGGATTTTATTTTTTGTTTCGTGATAGCCATCCCAGCCTCCTGAACAGTTAAGTACATAGCTAGGTATATAGTAACGCATCGCGGGATTAAATCAGGACTAGGCAATCGAAGATTGAAATGTAGGTCGGGTTGAAGTCTTACTTTAGCATTAGGGTAGGCGTACTACCTAGCCTATAGTATAGGCCTACTCTGTTTTTTTCCATCTGTCCATCCACCTGTGGTGTTTCCGTATGGTAACACTGCGTCCCGGGCTTTAGATTAGTTACATTTAGCTTACATTCAACAATAATAATAATATCCTATTTCGAATATTAACGGTGTACTTCGCATACAGTAAATTATTAAAACACTTTTCAGTTGCAAATGTACACCCAGATATCCTCTTATTTACCTAAAACTTACACATACTTAAAGGCCGGGACGCAGTGTTACCATACATAAACACCACAGGCGGGTGGACAGATGAAAAAAAACAAGAGTACTAAGTACCTATACTAGGTAGGTATCTGTCTTAATTGGCAGCCTAGACGTATGGAAAGGTCGTTTTTTTCTTTTACAGATGTGCAGATTTACCATGAACTAGGAAGCTAGGGTAAAATACCGAATGGCCAGCCTCTACCATACTAGCGTGACCACCTTCCTGAAAATCGGAAATTACTAGCCTACCTATACCTAGGTAGGTAGCTAGGCTACTACCTATGGCCTTAGGCTATAATTTGTGGCTTGGGAGAAAACTACTTCCTAGGTAGCCTAGTACTTAGGTAGCTACCTACTTCGAGAGGAAAGTAGCCTAGAGGTCTCAAGGTGTTGCTTTGGCCGTGTGTGGATCCACCCTCCTAAAAAGTACCTACTTTAACATGCTCTGACACTAGAGATGGGCTCCAGTCACGAGTCATTTGGAAATGCAGGCCAGTGTTTCAGAGATGCAAAGAAATAGTTTATTGCTCTCTTCTCCTTTTGGCGATTCCCTTTTTGATATGTCTGTGCTTTCTGAGGTTTTGAAAGAACATCAAGGCGATGCCTCTTCCGAAGCTCTCTATGCTTTATCAAGAGCTTTTTCCTTGGATTTTCCTCCCATTTCTTCAAGGGGTAAGCATAAGTTTAGTGCCAAGACTTGCAGCTTCTGCTCCAGCCCAACAACCTCCTCCTTCTGGCTTGTTTCTCCCAAGTACATCATCTAAGGCTTCTGACACCTTGGCTTCCTCCTCTGGTGCTCGCCCTTTGAAAAGCAGGAGAAGTCCTTGGCGTGGATTTAAGGGCAGAGGAAGAGCTCAACCTCCAGGAGGTCCTTCTTTTTCTTCCTTGTCTGTGTGTACGAATTTTCGGAAGTAGGAGTCATTACCTCACCCGGAGACCGCAGTAGGAGCTTGTCAGGAGAAATCGGTGGATGCTTGGGTAGTGGAGGTCCTGAAGGTAGGTTACGAGATCTTTTTTGTTTTGAGACCTCCACTTTCCAATCGTCCTGTCGAGTTCAGCAGTTATTCACGTCACTCAATCAGGGGTCAAGCCTTGGAGAAGGAGCTTTCGGCCCTCTTGGAGAAGGATGCCATAGAGCGAGCTCATCCTTCTCCCTGGTTTTACTCATAGGTATTTGTAGTTCTAAAGTCCTCGGGTGCCTGGCGCCCCATCATAGATCTTCCGGTCTTGAACAAGTTCATTCTAAAGCCCAAGTTCTGGATAGAGACGGTTCAGACTGTTCTTTCATCCATCAGGAAGGAGGACTGGGTGATTTCCATTGATCTGCAAGATGCTTATCTGCAAATCCCCATCCATCCAAAGAGCAGACCTTACCTTCGGTTTTTCACAGATTCGGGAGTTTTCCAGTTAAATACCATTGTTTCAGCCTCACCACTGCTCCACAGGTCTTTTCTTGGGTGGTGGCTCCTGTTTTGGCTATTCTGCATCAGTTAAATATAAGGATGCTTCAGTATCTGGACGATTGGCTAGTCCAGGACGACACTAGAGAAATGTCTCCAGTCGAGGGAGATAGTTCTGTCTCTTTGTGTCGAGTTGGGCATTCATGTCAACTTCGACAAGTCCAATTTAATCCCTTGTCAGATCATGACTTATCTGGGGATTGTTTTGAATTCCCAGATTTTGAGGGCTTCTCCCTCTCAGAAACGGATAGACAAGCTTCTAAGTCTGGCCAAAGAATTTCTGTCCTCCATAATGCAGCCATTTTATACATTCAACTTCCCTGCCAGATATATACTTAGCTATAGACTCCGTCGTCTCCGACAGAATTTCAAATTTCGCGCACACGCTACGGTAGGTCATGTGATCTACCGCCCTTTTAGCCCCTGGGTGGCAGGACTAGGAACCATTCCCGTTTTCTAATCAGAATTCTTACTGTCGCCCGGGCCATCAACATTGTTGTTGGTTCCTCTCGATTGGTTTTTCTTTTTTCACCGGCAATTGATCTTCTTGACCGACTTTTGGTGACGTATCTGGATTGTTGGATTGGCATACGCTTTTGTGGACTTGATTTTGGAATTTTCTTTAATAATGTCTGACTCTGAGTCAAGATTTTGAGGGCTTCTCCCTCTCAGAAACGGATAGACAAGCTTCTAAGTCTGGCCAAAGAATTTCTGTCCTCCATAATGCAGCCATTTTATACATTCAACTTCCCTGCCAGATATATACTTAGCTATAGACTCCGTCGTCTCCGACAGAATTTCAAATTTCGCAGGAACAGCCCACGCTACCGGTAGGTCAGGTGATCTACCGCCCTGCCCTGGGTGGCAGGACTAGGAACCATTCCCGTTTTCTAATCAGAATTCTTCTGTCGCCCGGGCCATCAACATTGTTGTTGGTTCCTCTCGATTGGTTTTTCTTTTTTCACCGGCAATTGATCTTCTTGACCGACTTTTGGTGACGTATCTGGATTGTTGGATTGGCATACGCTTTTGTGGACTGTTTTGTGGACTTGATTTTGGAATTTTCTTTAATAATGTCTGACTCTGGAATGGTTGTGAGACGTTGTGTGAATGTAGGCTGTAAGGTGAGGTTGCCGAAAGCTTCGGTAGACCCTCACACGGTATGCAAGGGTTGCAGGGAGTATGAATGTTCTTTTACTAATACTTGTAAGGAATGTGAGAACTTGAGTGAGAACGAATGGAAGAATCTAACTAATTATTTAAAAAAGTTAGAGAGAGAAAGAGTGAGGAAGGCTTCTTATAGAAGTTTAAGTAGTTCTAGATCTGAACTAATTCCTAGCTTGGGATCTTCCCCAAGGGTAAGTATTGCTACTTCTCCTTCCATTGCAGCCCCTTCTCCTATTGCAGAACCTGTAGATTCAGCAAAAGAACTTGCGGATCTAAAAGCAGCCTTCAAGTTGATGGAAAACAAAATGGCTGCCATACAAGTAAGGCTAGTGATTATTCAGTGGACAGTGATATGAGTGTCCCCAGTGTAGTGGAGGGGGCATCTGGTCGGCTCAGCAACGCTCCTAGGTCTAGACCTCTTCCAAGCTCACATGCCCAGAGGAGAAGGAATGTCGAAAACCGAAAGGAGGTTGTGGAGAATCCCCACCGATCAGGTGTCCCTTCGGCGGTTTTCTGTGACACCCCAGACTGCCAAGGATCGCTATTGTAAAAGCGTCCTGCGTGAGTGTTTTTCGTCGTCGGGATCTTCATCTCCGAGACGTGATTGGAGAGATTCAGATCGATCTCGGCCACTCAAGAGGAGTGAAGGCTCCGACTATTGATTCGAGCCCAGAAAAACTTCCCTGAGGAGTCTCCCTCGGGAGTGAAGAAGGCAAGAAGAGCCATTCTTTCAACCAGAGTGAGAAGGAGGCAGGAGGTGGAGGCTATGGACTCCTCCCCTCCTCCTTCCCCTCCTCCCGAAGAGGATAAAGAGGAGGTTACGAAGAGATTCATGATGGCGATGCAAGAGCAGATTTCGTCTTTTGTAGGAGTTCTGTCAAAGGAGCCTCCTAGAAGGAAAGACTCTTCCCTTCCGATCAAAAGATCCTCCAGACGTATGGAGGTATCTGCCGCCAGGATCGATACTCCTACTCGAGGTGAGGTTTCCGGTACGAACCTGATGAACCTATCAGACGTCTGGCCACCGGCCAGGAGTGAGGAGTCACCCAGGGAGGCAGGAGCCAAGAGAAGCCAGGAGTGAAGGAGTCAACCAGGGGAGGCCAGGAGCCAAGAAAGCCAGGGAGTGTGGAGGCATCCAGGCAGGAGCCAGGAGGCAAGAGCCGTAGGCAAGAGCAGGAGCCGGAGCCAAGAGGCAGGAGTCAGGGAGGCAGGAGGCAGGAGTCCGGATCCGGAGTCCGGAGTCCGGAGTCCGGAGTCCGGAGTCGGGAGTCAGGCAGTCAGGAGTCAGGAGTCAGGAGTCCGGAGTCAGGAGTCAGGGAGTCAGGAGTCCAGGAGTCAGGAGTCAGGAGGCAGGAGTCAGGAGGCAAGAGTCAAGAGCCAGGAGGCAGGAGTTGGAGACTCGTTCTGGAATTTATGACTCTTCTCCAAATAGGAGCTCCTCTCCTTCAGAGCGTAGGAGGTCTTGGAAGGACTCTCCCTCCAAACGTGAACTTTCTCCTTCGTCTGATCGAGGGTTAGACGAGTTGTCTGATGACGAACCTCCTGCTAATGAGGGACTCTCGAGTTATAAAGTCTTAGCCTCATTATTTGCTTCAAGAATTTGGAGATTCTCTTAGTCCGGCGGCTCTCCTCCTTCTCCTCGTTCTCTCTTTTCGAGCTCGGCTACGGCAAAAAGAAATCTTCGGACCTTTTTGAAAATGAAGCCTGCTGTATCGATGAAGAAGGCACTCCATTCTTTAGATTCTTGGATGGACAAGAAGAAGGAGTTAGGAAAGACGGTATTCTGCATGCCTCCTTCCAAACTACATGGAAAGAGAGGTATTTGGTATGGGACAGGAGAGACTATGGGTCTTTCTCTACCTGCCTCTGCAGATGCGGACTTTTCCAATTTAGTGGAGGCCTCTAGACGTCACTCCTTAGGATCGGTCAGAGCGACGTGGAGCACTTCAGAGTTGAACCACTTTCTAAAGGACTTTTTGTCACTTTAGAGGTGTTCAACTTTCTGGATTGGTCACTCGGAGTTCTGGCCAACAAATCTAAAGATCCGGAGTTTCTTAAAAACCCAGAGATTCTCCATAGCGTCCTGTCTTGCATGGACAAGGCAGTACAGGACGGTTCGGGTGAAGTGGCTTCCCTTTTGGTGCTGGTCTCCTGAAAAAGAGATCAGTATATGGATCCCTATTATCAGAAAGGGGTTTCTCCGAGCCAGAGGACTGCTTTATTGTTCGCCCCATCTATCGGATCATCTGTTTCCTTCTCAGTTAGTGAAGGATATATCTCGCTCGCTAACTGAGAAGGCGACACAAGACCTACTAACACAAACGTCCAAGAAAGGACGCCCTGTAGTGTCGGCGATTAAGAAGGACTCTCGTCCTCCTCAGCAGCCCTTTCGTGGAGGTACAGCGGCTCGTCCCCCTGCCAGAAAGAAGAGCTCTGATAAGAGAGGAAGGTCTTCCTTTAGGCCCTTCAAGAAATCCAAATGACTTGTTGCTCCTTCAAGCACCAGTGGCGCCAGACTCCTGAACTTTGCAGGAGTATGGGCAAAAAGGGGAGCCGAACCCTTGGTCAGTGTCGGTCCTAAAGAAGGGATATGTAATCCCCTTCGAGAACAGCCCTCCCCTAACATCTACGCCTCGGGAACTGTCAGCGAGGTACAGAGACCCGGTAATGAGAAAGACTCTCCTTCAAATGGTGGAACAAATGTGGGAAAAAGAGGCCATCGAACTTGTGCAGGATCCACACTCCCCGGGATACAATCGCCTTTTTCTAGTACCAAAGGCATCGGGGGGTGGAGACCAGTTCTGGACGTAAGCGCTCTGAATCGCTTTGTTCAGAAAAAGAAGTTTCGCATGGAAACGTCCGCCTCAGTATGTCGGCTCTTCGTCCAGGAGATTGGATGGTCTCTCTGGACTTGCAGACGCATATTTCCACGTTCCCATTCACCATTTGTCAAAGAAATATCTTCGTTTTGTAATAGGAGACAAGATCTTTCAATTCAGGGCTCTGTGCTTCGGTCTGTCTACAGCTCCGCAAGTATTCACCAACCTGATGGCGAATGTGGCAAGATGGCTTCACCTAGAGGGAATAAACATCTCCCTCTACTTGGACGACTGGCTGATCAGGGCCAAGTCGGAGATTCAGTGCTTGGAGGACTTATCAGTAACAATGGAACATGATAGAATCGCTGGGATTACTCGTGAACCTCGAGAAGTCGCAGCTGATCCCCAGCCAGAGCTTGGTCTATCTGGGGATTCAGATGGATTCTCAGGGTTTTCGAGTATTTCCTTCGCGAGAAAGAATCACTCGAGGTTTGTCGAAAATCTCGGGCTTCTTAGAGAAAAAGAACAGTTCAGCGAGGGATTATCTGAGCCTCTTAGGGACCCTGTCCTCACTAGAAAAGTTCTTCTCTCTGGGGAGGCTTCACCTTCGCCCTCTTCAGTTTTTCCTGAAAGGGGTGTGGAGTTGGAAGACGGGACAACTCTCGGACATCTTCCCGCTTCCACAAGAGGTAAAAGATCATTTGAAGTGGTGGATCCTTCCTCTTCAAAAGAACGAAGGCGTATCGCTTGCCCTGCAGAACCCAGACCAAGTGTTATATGCCGACGCTTCGGAGTCGGGATGAGGGGAGCGACGTTTAGGAGCAAGGGAGGTGTCAGGCACCTGGACAAAGGAACAGGTGTCCTGGCACATCAATTGCAAGGAACTAGTGGCCATACACCTAGCCTTAAAGTTCTTCGAAGAGATAGTCAGAGGCGAGGTGATACAGATAAACTCGGACAACACCACGGCTCTGGCTTACATACGCAAGCAAGGAGGCACGCACTCTTTCTCCCTCTTTCAGTTAACAAGACACCTGTTAACCTGGACAGAAGAAAGAGGCATAACTCTCCTCACAAGATTTGTTCAAGGCATCAAGAATGTGAGAGCGGACAGACTGAGCAGGAGGAATCAGGTCCTTCCCACAGAATGGACTCTACACGAAGAAGTGTGTCGAAGTCTTTGGTCCCTGTGGGGGAGACCTCACATAGACCTGTTTGCGACGTTCCTCTCCAAAAGAATAGAGATCTTTTGCTCTCTAGTGGAAGATCCGAGAGCCTTCGCAATAGACGCGTTTCTCCTGGATTGGTCGGGTGTGGACGCATACGCCTTTCCCCCGTTCAAGATCCTGGGGTAAGTGCTCAGGAAGTTCGTAGCTTCGAAGAACACGAAGTTGACGCTAATAGCCCCATTTTGGCCAGCCCAGGAATGGTTCACAGAGGTACTGGAGTGGATAGTGGACTTCCCCAGATCTCTTCCAAACAGACCAGATCTACTCAGACAACCCCACTTCGAGAGGTTTCATCACAACCTCCCAGGTCTCGCTCTGACTGCCTTTCGACTATCGAAAGACTTGTCAGAGCGAGGGGCTTTTCTCGCAAGGCTGCGGGCTCTATCGCTAGAGCCCGCAGAGCTTCGACGAGAAGAGTATACCAATCAAAGTGGGAAGTCTTTAGGAGGTGGTGCAAGAGTCAGAAGCTGTCCTCCTCCAGTACCTCTATAGTGAATATTGCCGATTTCCTCCTCTTTCTGAGAGAGGAATCACACCTTTCTGTCTCAACAATAAAAGGATACAGAAGCATGCTGTCTTCAGTATTTATGAATCGAGGGTTAGATATTGCAAGCAACAAAGATCTACACGATCTAATTAGATCCTTTGAAACTTCAAAGGCAGCTACTCCTAGAACACCTAGTTGGAATCTAGACGTGGTACTGAAATTCCTTTCATCGGATAAATTCGAGCCTTTACATCTGGCTTCCTTCCGCGACGTCACTAGGAAATGCTTATTCCTGGTGTCTCTCGCTACAGCCAAGAGGACGAGCGAATTGCACGCTCTAGATTCCACAGTGGGGTTCAAAGGAGATGCTGCCATCTGTTCTTTCCAGACAATGTTTCTGCAAAGAACGAAAACCCGTCAAAACCGTGGCCCAGAAGTTTTGAGGTAAAAGGCCTATCTAACCTCGTAGGCAGAGAAATAGAGAGGTCTCTCTGTCCAGTGAGAGCTCTTAAATATTATTTAGAGAGGAAGAGACAGATGGGAGCTTGTCAACAAGGTCTTTGGTGTGCGGTGAAGAACCCCAAAAGACTCATGTCCAAGAACGCCTTGGCTTTCTTTGTGAGAAACGTAATTACGGACGCTCACAAGAACTGCTCGGAGGAATCCTTCGGTCTTCTAAAGGTCAAGACCCATGAGGTGAGAGCAGTAGCAACGTCCTTGGCGTTCCAAAAGAATATGTCTCTAAAAAATATCATTGAGACTACATATTGGAGGTGCAATTCAGTGTTTGCATCTCATTATCTGAAGGATGTGAGAGTGACCTATGAGAAGTGCTTCTCGCTAGGTCCATTTGTATCAGCAGATACAGTGCTGGGTCTTGGAGCAAAGACTGATCCTTAAATATTGTGTTTTATCGTACATAAACCCTCTTGTCAGATATGTGCTTGGTTTTCTATTAGCAAGCTTACTGATGTCGCACGGGAGCATAGTGTCATTGCTGGTAGGGGATCAAGGGTATGTATGGCTAGTAGGGGAGTACAAAATTTTTTTTTTGTATATTTTGTAAATGAAAGTGTAAATATGTTTCGAGTTTTTGGTTGTTTGTAAGGAGTTCGGGGATAACTCCTTGCAATCTTAGAACTAACATGGATGTTAGGATCAGGTGATCGGGATCGGTGTTGTGCTCCTTGAACAAGGTGTATTGTCATGTTAGTGGAATAGCACCCAATGACAAAGCCTTTAGGCTCTGCCGAGTAAGTGGATAAGACCCCATTGGCAGAGACCACAAGAACTCTTAGCCATAGATCAATATCTCGCTGAGGCTCTTGAGGCTAAGCAGACTCCAAGGCAGTAGCCGCGAAGTCTTCAGCCTAATAAGGTAGGAACCAAGGTTTATTAATACCTACAACATATGTTGTTTACCTGTCTATTTCAGTAGTTAGCTGTCTCTTACCCACCACCAATGGGTGCGGTGTAATCAGCTAAGTATATCTGGCAGGGAAGTTGAATGTATAAAAATGATATTGTCATGTTACAATAAGTTTTATACATACTTACCTGACAGATATATACGATTAATGGCCCACCCAGCCTCCCCGCAGGAGACAGGTGGAAGAGAAGAATTCTGATTAGAAAACGGGAATGGTTCCTAGTCCTGCCACCCAGGGCAGGGCGGTAGATCACCTGACCTACCGGTAGCGTGTGCCGCGAAATTTGAAATTCTGTCGGAGACGACGGAGTCTATAGCTAAGTATATATCTGTCAGGTAAGTATGTATAAAACTTTATTGTAACATGACAATATCATGTTTCTCTTTGGAGGACTCTCCTGGGCCATTTGTCATCCCTCATTCAACTGGTTCCTGGAGGTCGTCTCAGAATGAGGTCCCTTCAGTCGACACTTTGCCAGTCATGGGATTTCACGTCCAAGGACACGATAGTTGCCTCCTCTCCACAATGTTGGAAGGATCTCTGTTGGTGGATGCAAGTTCACTGCCTCAAGTCAGGGACGTATCTTCTTTCAGTTCCGCTGGACATAATGTTTTGGTCAGATGCCTCAGATCAAGATTGGGGCATGCACCTGGGCTCTGAAGCCACTTCGGGCCTTTGGTCAGAGGAGGAGAGGATCATGTCAATAAACTGGAGGGAACTAAGGGCAGTGTACTTAGGCTTTCTTTTATTTCAGGATCAACTGTCATGAGTCGGTTGTAGCGATCTTTGTCGACAACACCACAGCAGTCCCGTACTTAAGAAACCAAGGTGGCACACAGTCGGACCTTCTCACTCAAGAAGCCTGATCAATCCTGTGTTGGGCAGAAGACAGGAGGATTACATTGGTCTCTCAGTTTATCCTGGGCCATCACAACGTCTTAGCAGACACCGTGTCGAGACCGAACAAAGTTCAAGGGTCGGAATGGACACTTTGCCAGGAAGTCTTCGACAGGCTCAGAAAGAAGTGGCCTGTCACAGTCGATCTGTTTGCCACCCCACTGAATTTTCAGTGCCAGGTCTTCTTCGCCTCTTACCAGACTCCTCAGAGTGCTGGGACAGACGCTCTTTTGCAGGACTGGGAGGGTCTTCAAGCATATGCATTTCCTCTGTTCGCTCTGGTGAGGTCAGTCCTCAACAAAGTGATCACCCCCTTCTGGCCACAGAAGGAGTGGTTTCCCGACCTACTGGAAGCTCTAGTGGAGCTCCCCATTCATCTGACAGAGAGACCAGATCTTCTCAAACAACCTCATTTTCATTGGTCCCATCAAAGGCTCCACATGCTTCATCTTCATGCCTAGAGACTGTCAGGAGATTCTCCAAGCACGAAGGGTTCTCCTCCATAGGGGAGTTTTTAGTTCATTTACATCACGACAGGGGCCTGTCACCTTCGTGCATTAAGGGTTATAGGTCGATGCTTTCCTATGTTTTTAAGGTGAGGCTCCCTGAAATCTCTTCTTCTTATATCATTAGAGATTTGATTCGATCTTTTTCCCTATCTCGACCCAGTCCGCAGTGTTCTCCAACATGGGACGTTAATAAAGTCCTTCAAGCCTTAAGGTTCCCTCCGTTTGAGCTTCTGAATACGGCCGATTTTAGGGACCTCTCTTCTAAGACACTTTTCCTTGTCTCACTGGCTACAGCCAAGAAGGTGGGTGAACTGCAAGCATTCTCTTTTCTGGTTGCCAGATCTGGACAAGACATGATTTTGTCATACCTTCCCAAATTTGTTGCAAAGACTGAATCGTCTCATATTCCCATTCCCAGGTCTTTCATTCTGAAGTCACTGGTCAACTTTGTCGGTAATTTGAATGAGGAATTATTTCTTTGCCCTGTTAGGGCACTCTCATGCTATTTACGTTGCATGAAGGACATTCTGGGTCGTCCATGTCATCTGTTTGTTTCACCCCAAAATGTCAAGAGACCTATGTCAAAAAATGGTGTATCCTTTTTCCTCAGAGATCTTATTGTTAAAACTGGCAGTTCGGCTGCCCGTGAAGGCCAGGCGCCGAGAGCACACAGTATTAGAGCAGTTGGTACATCAGCAGCCTTTATGAGGAACTTCTCAGTCGCCAAGGTGCTTGACTTTGCGTTCTAAGTCTGTTTTTTCCTAATTTTATTTGAAGGATATATCTCTAGTTCTAGGTGACCTTTGTTCTTTGGGCCCATTGGTGATGGCAGGACAGGTCGTCAGACAGGAGAATAAGGTAGTCGTCCTGTTTTACGTTTGGTTGCTAACTGTATCTTATTTTTGTTGTATATATGTATTTTTTGTTTATATAACTTTTAGGGCAATTTTTGGTTTAGTTATAATGGGAATTAGGCAGTTTGGTATTTATAGGTGTTCTTGATGACATAAGGACTGGCTGCTTGACAACTCCTGCTGCTTCCATTGTCAGTCTGACATTGTACCAGCCACTGGGTTGTCAGCACTGGCGACTACACTTCTCCCAAAGTCGATGCTGACTTAGGACTTGCCACTGGTTCACCTGTCCTGACGACTCATGCTTCCGGGATTGTCTTTCTGGTATTGTCTTTCTGGATAGGGAATTAGTCAATGGATCATCTGCTGTCATCTGGTGACTCGTTCACTATATACTGTACTTTCTGTCTCACCTGTTTTCTTGGAGTCAAACACTCACACAAGATCAGGCGACATTTAGTAGCTCTGAGTTTCTTGTTGACAAATTCGGTTGCATTGATATACCCTCCGACAATCGTTTAACATGGGACCAGTTTGGACTGTCAGGCACTCATCCTTCGGGACCGAGTCGCCTTTTGCTCTGCGCTCCTTTCTCTTGGCACCAGAAAGCTCAAGTCAGGAGTTGATCATTAGCTGATATTGCTGCTGGCAACATTGGGTTGCGTTGATACACCCCAATGTTTGCTTAGCTTTAAATCGCCCAGGCAGTCCAGGCACTCATCCTTCGGGAAAGAGTTGCCAGTACCCGCTCATCTCTCTTGGCGCCAGACATTCGTGAGAGAGCAGATGTCGATGGTGGTTGAAGTGCTTGATGAAGTCATCAGGGTGCAGCCTTGCTGTCCTCGATGTTGTCTGACTTGTCACCTGACTTTTGTACAGATGGACTGACTATGCACTTACTCCTTGTCCTTTACTACCACAGTTCGGCGGCATTATGGTAGGAGACTTTGAGTTCTTAGTATCCTAGGCTTTGGGCTGAGTTTTTAACTCTGCTTATGATATATATTTCTTTGTTGTTTTATGTCCAGTTATTAATTTTCTTTTTCTTCCTTTTCCATTAATTGGATTAGGTGGGTTCCTCCTATTCTGCCCGAAAGGGAAATTTTATTCAGATTCCTTTCTCCTTTTCAATGTGGTTAATTGGGCTAGATAAATTATATTAAGGTAATGTTCATTAATACGGAATTTTTATAATAAAATTAATAATAATACTTACCTTTATAATTTATCTAGTCCCACCCATGCTACACCACGATCTGTCTATCACAACTGATTCTCAAGGGAAGGTTTTGTAACTGTCAACGGCAGTGTTGCCAACTGGCGGACAGAATAGGAGGTAACAGGGTTGCCAATGGGGTAAATTTTAGTGCAGTTTTTGGGGATTTAGGGCTAGATAAATTATACAGGTAAGTATTATTAATATTAATTTTATTATAAAAATTCCATATTTACATATTTTTGCTCCATTAAAGTGGTGTTAGATAAGTTGACAATATTTTAGCTGGTATTAATGTAAATGATTTACTCTCTTAATTTGAATAACCAGGTACCATCCATCTGTAGTGTATCTGGAGAGCTACTGATGTCAGGATAGGTATTTGTTTAGTTACGAGTTTCTGTTAAAGCAGACCTGTCTTAAATGATCCTAGTTATGACCCAAATCATAGGAAGCATAGCTATCATTCTACAAACCCACCATGGATGCTTGCCAAATTCTTGACCTAGTATAACTTCTCCAAATCTTCAGCCAGGGTATTACTGGGCACAAAGCAGTACAGGCTGTTCCTGGTTATCAGTGATCTGGTTTTACGGCGCTTGTCTAGTGACGACAATAACTGGATTTTTTGCACCATTATACACTGATCTTTGCTTATTGGCGCTGATCCCCAGTTATTGGTGCCAGTAAGCACTGTAATTGATGATTTTCGGTTATTGTCTTGCCGTCAGGAACAGAGCCGCAACCCCCACCCCCGATACTTGGGGACTGCCTGTAATACATCCCGGAACGCACAGTACAAGCAGTCCCTGGTTATTGTTGGACTTGGTTAATGGCAATCTGGTTTTAAGTCTAGCCCCATAAAATCGGCAATTTATGGCACCATAAGAGGCAGAGTTTCGGTTATCCTTGCCATAAGGAGCCGATAATAGGGTTATGGCAGCATAACATACCCAACAGAGGCGCCATTAACTGGTTATCGACGCCATGAGCTCCATAAATCACCGGGTTTTGGTTAATAGCAGTTTTCGCTTATGAGCACCCTGCTGATGACGGAACCCCTGCCGATAACTGGGGACTGCCAGTATTGTATTCAACGTACAATGAGATATAATAAATTTTTGTTAATCAAACAACACACATCCTTCTTAATGTCATGAATCAATCAATCAAGGAGGCATGCTGTTGGTCATGTGAGAATGATGATCATTTAGACCTGTTGAAAGCTCACAAAGTAGGGGCGTTGCTTTGTTCTCACAGATATTTATTGGATTAAAAGTAATTGAAAAATATGTAGGGTTTTTTTTTTTTATGTCAGGTAGGAAATTGTTTCAGTATTTTATATAATTCAGTTAAATTTTTGAATATATACCATGCTAGATTGCAGTGCATTAGATGAATGTTTGTTAGGTATCTTTTAGGGCTGGCTTATTGGGAAGAGTTTTGGTCTGTAATGATCAACTGCACCTCTATTGATGTTGTAGACTTCACTGTATGTATTTTTTTTCAAGGTACATCATCCAGAAGTTAATCCAGAGTGTGAGGATGATCTCCCTTGCGACAAGCCTTGGATTACATATGTTAAAGCAGATGGAAATAACATGACTACCTTGCATCACTTGTGGGGTGCTGTTGGTGCTCCCACAATGATGGTTGCTGTCACAGATCTCAATGCAACATTGAGAATTAGCTGGAACAATCTGATTAATGGAACTGCTGGATCTGTTGATTTTAATGATTTTGATGATGTCCAGTATGCATTTGGCTTTGTAATACCCAATGTAAGTGAATTCTGTAGTTTGTTGATACGGTAATAGTTATGTTTGTTTGGTATGAAGTGAAGTTACATCTTGTGTGTAGTTGAATGATTGAATGAAAAATTCTGTGATTTTACTGAAGCCTTTTCATAACACTTACCTTGTATCATCCTTTGCTTTCATTTCACCCCTAGTTTGTACTGCTTGTCTTTTATATTATTCACTACTGTATTATATGAATTTTAATGGCTTATCTTTGTATTTTTGTTAAGTGCAAAGCTTTTGGTGTTTTACAGGTTTACAGTTGGGTTTGGTTCAAGACCCTCTAGTGTAAGTCAGAAATCATGTGGGTTTAAATCCCCTATGTAAAATGGCTTAATACGTTCACTGTGTAGGGTATTTTCATCATCCTGTATACAGTATAGGGTGTCTTACAAAAACAGTTTGTGATATGTAAATAAATACAATTTATTAACTTTGAAGGGATGTATACTAACAAAAAAAAGTGTAGACAATCAGTGCTGATGCTAGCATCATAATCCTAACCACATGCATAAAATACTTTGGCAGCAACAACATAACAAATTTTCCTATTCAGGACGTACAGATTGCTTTTGTTTATGTACTGGAAGAGATACTGTAAATGTAGAATTGCTGTAAATATAGTACAGACTATAAATTGATAAATAGAAATTTATCTTCTTTCTCTTTCTCTTGCTCTCCTTTTATGCACAAAAGAGAGTTCCTCACTGGGCAATTCGGTTGCTTACTCGCTTACCAATCTGGTAGCCTAAGTTTGTTCCCAGCTGCTGCCAGCACAGAATCAGAGGAATATATTTGTTCCGATACGTAATACAAACCCTCGGTCCTTTAACAATAGGAAGGTAACTAGCGGCAGCTGGACGGTCGTAAGCTTCAAACAAGGGGAGAACGGTAGTTAACTGCTTGTCCGATCGTGCGCGCGCCCGCGCGCACGAGAGGTGAAGAATCACTTTTGCTTTCGGCCGCGGGTGTGAAGGACGTGTTCGTCATCGCGCTCTGCCCGTTTCATCGTCGTATGCTTTGTTTATATTGTGTTTTCTACTAATGGTTTGTTTGATCTTGAAAATGAAACTGTAAGTACACTGTTTTCATTTTCATTACTTAATTATGAATCAACATGGAGCTATCGCTGTAGAGGCGGCGATTTCCGCTCTTTTCATGAAATTGAATTTAATTATGTCTCGGTGCCGAGGGCGGGCGCACTCGCGCCGAGTCATGTATTTTGGGCGAAAGTGTGTAATTGAAAGATGTAAGTACTCTTTTTCATTATATTTTTGCCCTGTGCGTTCGTTGCCGAGAGCTTGATTGCGCTCGGCACGAGCCTCTTATTTTGTATGAATAGAATGCAATGAAAGTGGATTCGCAATGCAGTTTTCTTTTCATTTTCATTTATTAATTGCATCAAATTTAATTTTGGATCAATTTCCGCTCTTACCCGGGAATTAATAATTTACCTTAACGCCAATTTACGATTTTATTGCTGTGAAAGTGCAATCGCAAGTGCAGTATTGTTCATTTCATTATAATTATGATAGCATCATATTATTATGGATCAAGTTCCGCTCTTACCCGGGAATTGATCTTTCCCCCTTTAAGTTCTATGAAGTGAATCGCAAGTGCAGTATTCTGTTTCATTTTCATATTACTTTTCACTGCTGTGCGGGGTAGGGGAAGCGAAGGTCTGCCAGGAAGTCGTCGGAAAGCTCTCCTGCGACTCCCTTGGTATCCGATTCTTCGTCTTCTTTCCTGCCCCCCCGCTCAGCTTCCTCGTATTTTGTATTTGGGGTCTTCCTTGCGTTCGGGGTGGGGCATGTCTCCCCCCCGTGCGTGAGGGAAACCCCTCTTACTAATCTGTCTGTGCTACCGCAGGTGCTACATCCGTGGGAGACCGACCTTGGACAGGTATGGGCCACTGCGGCTGCAGGGCGTGCCTAGCATCCACGATCTGCTGCAGCGTCTAGCGAGGTCTGGGGCGGTGACCTTGGAGCGGTCTCCACTACAACCTTCACGGCCGCTTATGCTGCTTCCCCCCGCTGGTCTACACTCCCCATGCTGTGTCGGTGACGCCGTCTGCCGCTTCTAGGGCCGGTCGCCGCCGTACCGAGGGGTATGCCGCCGCCGCCTGTGTTTTCTTCGTGTTGCCTGCCCCAGACTTCCGCTGTTCCAGCAGCTCGCCCCTGGACCGGCCGCCAGTACCAGCTTCCCGCTGGCTGCCGATGATTCTACGAGGCGATGGCTGGGCCTGCCGTACCTGTCGCTGATGTGGTTCCCGCTACTGGCTTGGCTGTCCCTTCTGTGTTTACCGCTGCCGCTGTTCCTGCCGCTCCTGAGCTGGTTGCTGTTCCTTGTCCGCTCCTCGGTTCCTGGCGGCCTTTGTTCCATGCTGGTCCTGCCCATGGTGTGTGTTTCCCCAGTCCCAGGTCCTTCCGGACAGGTGCAGTCGGGCCGTGTTGCTTCGGCAATAGGCCCGACTCCGGCCTGGATAGAGGACCTGACGACTTGTCCTGCGTGAGCTGACGAAGAAGAGGAAGGTGTCATCTTCGTCTTCGTCTGCTGCTGCCTCTTCCCCTTCGACTTCTAAGGCCCATAAGCCGAAGAAGAAGAAGGCTGCCTCTCCCCACTAAGAAGTCTCCTTCGGGAACTTCTAAGGGCCCGTCCCACCTCGGTGGGACGGGGGGTCCTTCTGCTGGTCCTCCTGCTCCTTCGGGAGCGGAGCCCGTCTCCCCTTCCGTAAGGAAGAGATAGACGGGGACCAGAGGAGTATCGGTTAGCTCTGGTACTTCCTCGCCTGGTGCTAGCGGCGATGCCGCTACGCCAGGTTCCGGCTCGGTCTCTCTCGTTCGCGGGAGATCCCGAGTGTACGCTCTCCCTCGGAGACCGTGCAGCCAAAGTTTCGGCGCCAGAGTTCGCTCGGCGGCCAAGGGACTACGGCACGGAGCAGAAGGCTGGCGAGAACCGCTCAGGTGACTCTCGCCAGGCCAGCGGCCGCTCTCGCAGCGACCAGCTGGTAACCGGGTTTTCCCCCTAAGAAGACTCCTTTGGGAACTTCGAAGGGCTCGTCACACTCCGGTGTGACGGGGGGGTGGGGTTCTGCTGGTCCTCCTGTTCCTTCGGGAACGGGGAACCCGTCTCCCCTTCTGAGAAGAAGAAGAAGACGGGGACCAAGGGTGTGCTGGCTACCGCTGGTACACCCTCGCCTGGTCTTGGCAGCTCTGCTGCTAAGCCAGATACCGGCTCGGTTTCTCGTCCGCGAGAAGTTCCGAGTGTACGGTCTCCTTCGGGTGACCTGTGCAGCCAAAGTTAAGACGCCTGAGTTCGCTCAGCGTCATGACCGAGGCACGGAGCAGAAGACTGTCGAGAGCCGCTCAGGTGACTCTCGCCAGGCCAGCGGCCGCTCTCGCAGCGAACCAGCCGGTACCGTCGGGTGGACGTGACGGTCTCTGACCGGCCACGGGTTGAGGCTGGGAAGAGGTCCCCCAGGTACCCTCGACCGACGGTACCAGCCTCGGCTGGTACCAGCGGTTTTTGACGTGCCGCGGAGAGGACGCTCACCGGTCTCACCGCGAAAGTGAGCTCTGCAGGTCACCTGACCGCCGCTCCCACAGGGACCGGGCGGATACGATGACCAGCAGCAGCTCGTCTGACGCACGGGACCGGGGTCGACGGTTGCTCAGTCGAGCCGCTCGCCACAGGTGAGCGGCACGGCCGCAGGCCTGCAGATCGATCCCCACCGCGGGGTTGGTGATCGGCTGCAGCCCCCCACACGTACGCTGGTCCTGCCAGCGAGCGGGGGGGGGGAGCGTCAGGTCTGTCTCTCCACTACCTTCAACTTCCTCGGGCTACACCGGGAAGAGCGAGGTAGCTAGGAGTGATCGTGAGAGGTGCGCCACTCACGATCCCGTCACGACGCCGCACGTGCCACGTATGGTCCTAGGACCAGCCAGGACGTACGCGCAAGTGATTGGAGGCGACCGTCAGGGGGGGGGAGGGAGATAGCGTCAGTTCTGTCTCTCCGACTACCTTCAACTTCCTCGGCATACGCCAGGAAGAGCGAGGTATATAGGAGTGATCGTGTGAAGAATGCGGCGCCGCTCACGATCCCGTCACGACGCCGCACGTGCCAGGTATGGTCTTAGGACCAGCCAGGACGTACGCGCAAGTGATTGGAGGCAACCGTCAGGGATCTGTTGCTGGTCCCTTCTTCTGAAGGAGGAGGGTCTTGGGAGCTACTCTTGTTGGAGGGACTGGATGGTCCTACTCCTCAAGATGCTGTAACTTCCGAGATTCAGAGTAACTTTACCCAGGTTATTGCACTGATTCGTCAGCACAACGACCTGGGGGAAGGATCGCCGCTCCCACCAGCAGAGCCCATGTCTCTGCTCGAGTCGTTTTGGGCCCGAGAGGGAACCCAAACCGACGGTGGGTTTGCCGCGATCGGAGCTTGCCGATTCTGTCTTGAACCAGGTCTCTCGTCTCCGGACAAGAAGGCTCTCTCAGTTCTGGCCGGTCGATCAAGCTACTTCCACCTCCTCTACTGCGACAGCGGCGTTTCTACGTGTCTTCGGACACCGTATTTAAATACTCCTTCGGTCCTCCTGAGAGGTTTCGACCTCGACGAGGACTGGAATGAGTCGGAGGACGGTATCGGCTCTCTCCTGTCAGGTGTCGATCAGCCCCACCCAGACGACGTTCACAGTGGCGGCAGACCCTTACCTACAGTGAGAGTTCGTAACCCTCCTTGGGAAACCGTTTTCTCCTGACGATACGTTTCCCAGACTCTGAGAGGCCATCGCCGCAAGGCGATGGCTGCTCCTACTCTTCTCCAACTGCTAGTTCCACTGGAAGGCGAGCTAGTATCCAATTCCTCCCCCACCCCATTCCCTCTCCCTTCCTTACGGCTACGAGGGAAAGGGGAGGGATCCTACAGAGATTTCTCTGTAGGATTCCACGTTGGGGACTGCGCTACCGGGGGGAGGGGGCCTTCGGGTCCTACCTGACGTAAGCCCCGGTCGTTGAGGAGGGATCCTGCCCCATTCTCGATTTCTACGGGAATCGAGAGGACCACCAGCCGATATCGTTTGACGAATTCGGTGGGGATTTCGCAGACTGCTTAAATGTTCCTACGAATTTCTAGCGCATTCAGAGTGTTAGAGTTTCTTACGATCTCCAAACACTTAGGCGAGACCACGGTCCAAAGTGAGCGAGACGAGAATCCCCGATATGTTACACGATAATCGGGAACCTCAGCCTATGCTCGAATTCCTGGAATTTCTAGCATTAGGAAGAAGATGCTGCTGAAAGAAGACTATCTCACAATAGGCGACCAACCTGGAATAGAGAAGAACGGACGGGAATATCCAGTTTGGCTTGAACTATCGTCTTAGTATTCTGTTCACCAATTGAAGCTTTCCTTCGAGGAAGACTTCTTCACTCTCTTTGATAGAGACCGAAGGTGGTCGATCTCCAATCCTTATTTTGTTTTCTTGAAGGAAAGAATTTAGGATGGAGATCATTGTTCAGAATCCTACAAATATACTACGTATATTAACCTCGCGACATGATTCTGCTAAGCAGTTGAATGGTCCGAGGGGTAGGCGCATATCCTGGTTATTCTACGGATTGCGACTTAGACGAAAAAGTATTCTAATTGACTGCAACTCGGGTTGCCTGCAACCTCCCAGGAGTTTCCAGTTTCAATTTTATATACTTATGGTGTTGTCACAACAACACCATTTAAGCTTTTATATTTACCGAAATTCGTTTCGCATAAATATAATTGCTCGAGCATATCTTTTTATGCTCGGTGGTTCTAGCCGAACGCATTCCTTCGTGGAAAGGATTACTTGGCAACTCAGGATGACGAGTCAGCGACAGCTACTGCGTATTGAATTGCCCGAGGCATCAGTACCAGCTGCCGCTTTGAGATGGACGGTTGGTTATGTCTTTCTCACCTGCTTTGATTGAATACCAACCGTATCTCTGCCCAACCAACAATCACGGACTTAAGTCTCTGATTAACGGGGATTCTCGCATACATGAATGACCATCTACTGCTGTGACGCTAGTATTCATCGTCTTCGGTATTGCGAGAATTTAAACAGAGATATCTATTCGACTCTCATCTTTCTGTTTACCGCACGGTAACAGAATTCTGTAATAGTCTCTTGCTGCATCGTATCTCGATAATGCGAATGATTTTTTGCGGAATCTGAGTTTGTCCTCAAAATATCTTGTATTCGGAGGTGTGCAATTGTTCATTGTTCACCCCGGATTAGCAGATGTATTGAAAGACATCGCCTACTCCCACACCTGCCAGCTCTACTTCCAAACGTTCAGCCCATGAGAAGCAGTTCTTCAGGCGGCTCTCCCCTGTGTTTCATTACTGAAGAACGCCCGCTTTCACTGCACACCGGACAGCAATGAAATGGCGGTTAGCGTTTTCAGTCATTTGTAAGCACAGGTTTAGAATCTTGAGATTCCTTCTCTCGATTCAGCTGGAAGACGCAGGTTGCATTCATTGCCTACCTTCGTCTTCAACGTCACATAGTGTTGTTTCTCCTTAAGCTGAGATTCAACGTCTATGAGATTTTCTTGCCATCAGGGACCTCGGTCTTTTGAAGGCAATTGACTTTCGCCCTTTGAGCTTATGCATTAAGAGAATCATCGCCGCGCCGTCCGGCATCGGTGACTAACAAATATTTTATTTGTTTGGTCTCTCAGCATAACTCTTTAAAGGGCGAAGGTCACGTGACTTACCCGGATGCTTGGACAACTTGCCTCTACTGATTCCGAACCAGTCAGTCGGCAGCTGTCAGAGCGCCGAGTCAGTTACGAACTATGCTGTGGACTTAGTTCGGTTGTTCCAGAGCAATCATTACTTCGTCTTAATAGCTTGTCAGTATGAGTACTGTACATAACCAAAGTCGAGAAGAGGGATAGGTCATACGACTATCCCCTTCTTTTCGTCTTAGGTAACTGCATGACTTCTCTTGAGAAGTCAAGCACAAAGGGATGGGGATTTGTGACGCTCGATTTCGTACCGATCTTCATAGCGAATACTCAGAACCCTTCGGTAACTGACGATTGGTTCGAGTCCTTCACAATACCCTCCCTAATGGACTTCACCGCCTCCGATACGAAGGCTATGCTGCTTTGTCCTGTGAAGGCGCGACGGAGCTGTCTGAAGAAACTCGACACCCAGGATGAGTGTGGACGCCTCTTCATCATTCTCTCGCGTTCCGCAAGAACTTCTCCGTGGCGCAGGTAATGAAGGCAGGCGCCTGGTCCAACCGGACCGCATGCACCTCCTTCTACCTTCGGGATATTGCCCACAGTTCCTTGGATCTTTTTCCTTGGGAACCGTGGTGGTTGCTCAACACGTTGTGTAGTTAACCCAGACCCTCGCAGGCTGAACAGCATCGAGTCCTGGTGTGACGTAAGAAAAAAATGGATGAGGAATGAGAGTGTGACTGGCTCCTCTTCCCATCTTTTTCTTCCCTCTACCTCTGGGTAGAGGGACACGGTCGTCACCCTGCTGGGTAAGGACGAGATGCAGGTGAGCTACTCAATAGAGCACCATCCTATCCATTTCAGTAGGGATAGGAGTAAATATCCACCACTTCCTCCAAACAAGGGGGAGGAAGTGGATGCCAATTGAGACAAACCCATCATTTTGATGATTGTCTCTTGCAAACAGGAACAAGTTCTGCTGCTGGTACGAAGAGATACGCTTGCCTCTCTCTTAGTACTTGGCCCAGAGGTCTGACCATTGATCCTGCGGTGCACACCCCGATCAATCGGACAGAGGTTTGGATCCCTCCCTTGCTCTTACGACCAGGGAGGCACTCCAGGGTTGGACGAACACCAGTCTGTTCACCAAAAAGACTCAGATTCCTCCCACCAAGAAGTGAGTCTTCCTATTGTTAAAGGACCGAGGGTTTGTATTACGTATCGGAACAAATGACAATTTGTCGAAAATTGCATTTTTCCTAACTATACAAACCTGAGGTCCTTTACATATAGTCCCACCTCATGCCACCCCTCACTCTGCAACTTTTTGCATGGGCCTAAAGCAAAAGTGATTCTTCACCGCCCGCGCGCACGATCGGACAAGCAGTTAACTACCGTTCTCTCTTGTTCAAGCTTACGACCGTCCAGCTGCCGCTAGTTACCTTCCTATTGTTAAAGGACCTCAGGTTTGTATAGTTAGGAAAAATGCAATTTTCGACAAATTGTCATTTCTGGTGATTAGAAATTAATTTTTCGACATAATGTGGTTCGGATTCCACAATAAGCTGTAGGTTCTGTTGCTAAATACTAATCAATTGGTTCCAACCAGGTAAATTAAAATCTAATCCTTCGGGCCAGCCCTAGGAGAGCTGTTAATCAGCCCTGGTCTGGTTAATGAAAATATATATACATATATTTTATATTTTTTTATGCAAGAAAGAAACTTATTGGACTTTAAACATTAGAGATGCAGTAAGCCTTACATTTGCTTTTACATATCAATATTCTTATAACTGCTTGTTTGGTTAAAAAGCTGGTTACATCTTAGCTGCAGGTATAAACGCATTGTGTTTTAAGTATGTTTCTTATTGTGTTTTAAGCATGTTTCTTATGGATGGTGATTTGAGTAATAATGATGCTTTCTTGTGTTAAGCAGCTATTTTATTTATTTATTTATTTTTTTTTTTTTTTACAAATGTCCAAGTTCTTAGTGTGCCTGACACACAGGAAGTTCAAGTTCCATTGTGGAACTTCTGGAACATTTTTTCCAGCCTTTTTTCCAAATTCTTATTGAGTGAATTCCAAGTATAGTGTGTCAATTGTCACTCGTTTTGTTCTTATTTGTTATTCATTTTTATTTATACCAAAATGTATTTTGCTGGTCAGGACAGGGGAACCAAGCTTTGAGTTACTAATCTATGATGAAATCCTACGTTCTTACTTGACTTCTCACTGGTCTCCTGTTTTTCTTCTTTATCACAGCATTTTGACATCTATAGTGCTATGAAAACAAATACGTATTATTTTCCCCCATTTTGTTTCTTCACCTTCAGTCTTATTGCTGTAAGAAATGTCGGCATTTTGTTTTTTTACTTGTACAGAATCACTGTATCATTGATTGTTTACTAATTGTTACTATACAAATACAAACCTTCATTCTTTACATACGATTTAGCTTGGAAATGTGAGCTGAAAAGATCATTCAAAATTGTAGATGAGGTAGTCAATACTACTAACACAAAGGGGAACCCCTGCTCACTTGTTGCACCACAGTCAAGTTCAGATGTCTATCACAACTCTGCCTGACTGATGCCATTTAAACTTTAGTTGATTTACCTTGAATATTCCTTTTCCCTCTTTGGTTGTGGACTTTGTGTTTGTATTGCTGTTTTTCAAACCCATCAGTCAATCTTTCTTTTTGCTGTCATGAATACTGTTTTCATTGAACTCATAACATATTCTGATAGTTGCACAACAGCTGAATCATTCTGATGTACGTGCTAATATATTTGTGCAGTCTCTTCCTCTGTTCCTAAATAGATCAGGAAGGTTGCAGTATGTTACAGGTGCAGGGTCCCTTCCTCTGCTTGTAAATGGACCAATAAGTTTGAATGACTGGTCCAGCTTGTGGTTACATGGCAAATCCTATGTAAAGAACTTCAGATTTGCATGTTAGAAAATATACATTTTCCAGTTGTAGTTCCTAATAACTTCACTAGTCAGCCATATTTTTTCTTTTGAGAGCAGCATCTGGGCTGAAGTATGCGCTGAAGAAGGGCAGGGTATTGGTGCTTGCACTTTGGGCATCCTTTCCCTGTTGATGACTGGAAGGTATCACCCTCATCCTCTGTTTATAACAAGGGGGGAGGGGACTAGGTAGAGTTTATTTTGTTCTTTTTTGGGGTTTGCAAGGACCAAACTGCCTCCAACACACATTTTCCTGTTGGAGAAGTCCTGATTCGCTGAATGGTAGCTTAATGAGTAACCCCCTTCTCGCCTTAGATGTGGCACTCAGGCCCAGGGCCTTACCACTTGGGCCAACTATTTAACCAGACTGGTAGCAGATTACAAGTCATGTCCTTATGGCAGAAGGCAGCCAGGATCATTTAAATTCTATGGTAGTTCTGAACTCCAGTTAGGGGATTGACCTCCCACCTAAGGAGTAAGTTTCCTGTAGAAAAAGTGACAATTTATTTTCTGGTCTGTGACATTCTAGATGGGCCCAAAAGAGCCAGTACAGCTGAGCTATTGCAACAAAATGGCAAGTATTGTAATGGCTAGTGCCAAAATCGCTTTTGTGACAAAATAGCTAGTAGTAGTACATTTTAACTGGTATTGAAAGAACTGTTAACCTAAATAGCTAATTTAATAGAATTAAACCTGAAACATCAAAATATACCATTATGTATATTAATTTTTTCCTGCTCTCATCCTATTTTTAGTAGAACTTTTTACCAAATGAAAAGTTGAGTGCAAAACATTTAATAATGATAAAAACTTATAAAACTTTAATGTTATGTTATAGCTGATCCCTAACAAAAAAAAAATCTCTAGTACTACTGTATAGATATTTAATTTGTTGAGTGCTTGATAATGAAGTTATTAAGTCTTTCATTAATTTCTTTAGTTATTCTTTTGACAGTTGCTTGTTGTCCACTGATATATACATTTAGATTACAGTGGACCCTCCCGTATTCACGGGGGATGCATACCAGACCCCTTGTGAATGGCTAAAATCCATGAATACTTAAGTCCCCCTAAAAACAATCAGAACTGCCTATTTTATTGGTTCAAAAACAAGAAAAACTCAATAAAAATGCTTATACTACCAGAATATTTTAATAGTTTTATCATAAAAAGTGCATTCAGTCATAAAATTTATATGAAAATACATTAATAGTGAATTTTTCTCATTGAAAAATACCATGAATAGGTGAGTTTTCCATGAATAATGTGTAGATATTATCTGTAGAAAAACTTAATGGTAGGTGAGAATAAGAGTAATGGGGCTCCAATTGTACTTGTCTGTGTAACTTTCTCTTTCTGAATTCCCCTAAGAAAGTGCCATTTGGTTGGGTGAACAGTGTCAAACATTGCCTGAATAGCAAGATGCCATCTAGCTTATTTGTCCTTGTTATATCATTTTGTACATGAACTTCCCTGCCAGATATATACTTAGCTATAGTCTCCGACGTTCCGACAGAATTTCAAATCTCGCGGCACACGCGACAGGTAGGTCAGGTGGTCTACCTTACCCGCCGCTGGGTGGCGGGCGTATGAACCAATCTATCTCTCCAGCCAGATTTTTTTCTGTCGCTGAAGCGATAACAACTGTTGTCGTTTCTTCCAATATATTCTTCATTTCTCGCTTGCCTGGAGATTGATTTGAACATTTTGGTGACGTATTCGCTCTATGTTGGCTTGGCATACGCTGATTGTGGACCGTTAGTGACTTTGCGCTGGATTTTCCTGTAGAATGTCTGATTTTGATTCTGTTTCCAAAACTCCGGTTTTGTTTAGAGTATGTGTGACCGATGGATGTAAGGTGAGGTTACCGAAAGCTGCGGTGGACCCTCACACTTTCTGTGTTAAATGTAGGGGGAATGAATGTTCGTTTAGTAACCCGTGTCAAGAGTGTGAGGTTTTGAACGAAGATGAATATAAGGCTCTTTCTTCTTATATTAGGAAACTTGAAAGGGATAGGGTACGTAAAGCTTCTTCAAGGAGCTCGAGCAGGTCGAGAATGAGTGAGAATGAAACTAACATTAATGTAGTTTTAGAACCTTCCTCCCAGGTCTCAGCTCCTGCTCCCCGCACCGAAGCCGTAGATTCGTCTTCGGAGGCGGCGGCCTCAAAAGCTTCCTTGTGTTCTAAGGAAGACAAGAATCTTCGTACTGAGCAAGGTAAGAGTGTCAGTGATGATAAGTGCAGTGTACCCAGTGATGTGGAGGGTGCGTCTGACCGGCTCCTTAGTGCCTCCAGGCCTAGACCTCTTCCAGACTCCCAGTTCCAGTGGAGGAGGAAAGTCGAAAGCCGCAGGAGGGCTAGGGAGAGCCCCCACCGGTCAGGCGTCCCCTCGGCAGATCCTGAAGTTCGCTCCCAGGCTGCCTTGGATCGTAAGAAGAAGAATATTCTTCGCCAGTGTTTTTCGTCATCCTCTTCTCCTTCGCCGAAGCGTGGGTGGAGCTCTAAGGAGGCTCACGCCCGTTGAAGAGGGCTGCGGAGGCTCCCTTCAGTACGTTAGCGTCCAGCCCAGAAGACTTTTCTGATGTAGCTTCCTTGCAAGCAAAGAAGCCTAGGAGATCGGTGATCGCCCTCCTTCTCCCGCGCCTCGCGCTGAGCTTGCTTCGGAAGAAGATCCTGGGGACTCTCCTTCTCGAGTACTAGCGGGCCTACAAGCTCAGATCACAGCCTTGGCGGACTCCTTGGCATCGAGATCGCGTAGAAGGAAGGATTTGTCTCTCCCGATCAAGAGATCGAGGCGCGTTTCGTCGGAAGAGCGCTCTCCTTGTAATCGGCGTTCTCCTTCTTTTGAGATTCTTCTACTCATCGTAACATTTCACGAGAGGAACACCACTCCCGCTCGGAGGTGTCGAGACGCCATTCGACGGATAGGCGCTCCTTGGACTATGAAGATATTTCCTCAAATCGGATTCCTGCCTCGGGTAGACGCTCAGCCCCTTCTGTTTCTCCTTCTTCTAGAGTTCGTGCAAGAAGAGAGAGTCGCTCAGGTCATAGAAGACTTGGTTCGTCGTCTCCGTCTCTTCTTTCTTCTCCTCGTCTTCTCAGAGAACCTAGGGAATGCCCTTCTGAAAGTAGGCGCACTTCTCCTTCCGACTACTGTAGTCGGGCGTCG
Source organism: Macrobrachium nipponense (assembly GCF_015104395.2). NCBI lineage: Eukaryota > Metazoa > Arthropoda > Malacostraca > Decapoda > Palaemonidae > Macrobrachium > Macrobrachium nipponense. The sequence goes on along the minus strand of NC_087200.1, from coordinate 168,355,014 downwards.
GATAACGTGACTGGTAGGCGCTCATCGCACGGAGTTCGCTCCTCCCCTGTAAGACATCAAGAGTCTAGTAGGAGCCCTGCTCCTGGTAAGCGTCATTCGTTTTAGTAGCTGTTCTCCTGGAGAAAGACACCTTGATCCTCGTTTGCTTCGTTCTCCTAGTAGGCGCTCTTCGTTCTCGAGACTCCCTACTCCTGATCGGTCTCCTCTTGCTAGAAGTCAAGAACGCCTCAAGCGCCCTGATTCTGTTAGGCGCTCGGAGCCTTACAGACGTTCTCCCCTTGGTAAGGACCAAGATCTCGCAGAACGCCCTGTTTCGTTTAAGCGCTCGGAGCGTAGCAGCCGCTCTCCGCTTCGTAGGCATCAAGAGCCTCTAAAGCGCCCTGCTCCTGAAAGGGCGCCCTATTTTTAGCAACGTTTCGCCGCTTGGTAGGCGCCAGGATTCCACTAAGCGCCCTGTGACAGATAGGCGCTCGGCGCCTAGTAGCCGCTCTCCTCACGATCGGCAACAGGATCTTAGCAGGCGCTCTCCCTCTCGTAGTTTCCCTAGGGATAGACGTGGTCTTTCTAGAGATGCGAGTTTAGACAAGAATTTTCGGATAAGCGTCCTTCTTTTACAACTCGTCGTTCTCCTGTACGCCTTTCTACTTTGGAATCTTCTCCTCATTCAAGACGTTTGTCTCCTTCATCGCACTGTACCCCAGCTATGGAAATCATCTAAGGATTCTCATAAGGATCCTCATCCCCGTTCTCCTCCTCAAGAAGACCAGGAAGCCTCTGAGGAAGAAACTAATACATCGGCAACAGTTTCTTCGTACAAGAAGCTCACAGAACTTCTCCTTCAGGAGTTCGGAGAGTCTTTGAGCCCTACTGCTCCTCCTTCTCCACACTCGTTGTTCTCCACAGCGAAAGCAACGAAAGGATCTTCGTGTGTGAGAATGAAGCCGACTCTTTCTATGAAGAAAGCGCTCAAGAGTTTCGGTTCATGGATGCGTACTAAAGAGGAAGCGGGGAAAAACAATGTTTGCCTTCCCTCCGTCGAAGCTTTCAGGAAGGACAGGATTTTGGTATGAGACAGGAGAACCCTTGGGACTGGGCCTTCCGTCTTCAGCTGACGCAGATTTTTCGGCACTAGTAGACGCCACTAGAAGATCAGCTTTGAATTCGGCCAGAACTACGTGGGCAATGAATGAAATGGATCACATTCTAAAAGGCATTTTTAGAGTCTTGGAAGTTTTCAACTTTCTCGATTGGTCCCTCGGAGTCCTAGCCAAGAAAAACTCAAGGACCGGACACGTTTTCTCCGGAGGATTTGAATTGTGTCTTATCCTGTATGGATAAATCGGTGAGAGATGGGGCCAGCGAAATAGCTTCACTGTTTGGAGCAGGGGTCTTGAAGAAAAGATCAGTATTTTGCTCATTTTTAACAAAGTCGGTCTCACATGCCTCAGAGATCGTCTTTGCTTTTTGCCCCTCTCTCTACACAGCTGTTTCCTAAACACCTGGTTCAAGACATTTCGAAGGCTCTCTCTGCCAAAGCTACGCAGGACCTTCTAGCACAGTCTGCAAGGAAGCCGCGCCCTACCTTCCAGACTAAGACAAAGAAAGCTAAGCCGACCTCTCAGGAACCCTTTCGAGGGGCATCTACCTCTAGATCCTCTTCGTTCAGAGGTCGGAAACCAAACAGAAAGAGGGAGGACTTTTACGAAGTCAATCAAACCTCCCAAGTAAGACTCAAGTCCTTCAGACAACTGTAGGCGCCAGGCTTTTACAGTTTGCAGAAGTCTGGGCCCAGAAAGACGCAGATGCCTGGACCCTGTCAATTTTGAGGAAGGGCTATCTAATCCCGTTCTCTTCGAGGCCTCCCTTGACGAATACCCCGAGGGAGTTGACGGCCAGATACAGGGACCCCATCATGAATCAAGCCCTCCGACTAGCGGTAGATCAGATGCTGGAAAAAGGAGGCGATCGAACTAGTGGCAGATCATCTTTCGGCAGGCTTTTACAACCGCCTGTTCCTAGTTCCGAAATCCTCAGGGGGATGGAGACCGGTGTTGGATGTAAGCGCCCTGAACTTCTTCGTCGAAAAGAAGAAGTTCACGATGGAGACCACTGCCTCGGTGTTAGCAGCACTCCGTCCAGGGGACTGGATGGTGTCCTTGGACTTACAGGACGCTTACTTCCACGTACCAATCCATCCTTCCTCGAGGAAGTTTCTAAGATTCATGATGGGGGGAAGAATCTTCCAATTCAGGGCCCTGTGTTTTGGCCTCTCCACGGCCCCCCAAGTCTTTACGGCCATCATGAGGAATGTGGCACAATGGCTTCACCTGGAAGGGGTGAGGATTTCGCTCTATCTCGACGATTGGCTTATAAGGGCCATTCCAAGAGATCGTTGTCTGAAGGACTTGAAGAAAACCCTGGATTTGACTTATTCCTTAGGACTTCTGGTCAATCTGCAGAAGTCAAGTCTGATTCCCGCTCAAGAGTGCGTTTATCTGGGGATCCAGATGAACTCTCTGAGTTTTCGGGCTTTTCCGTCACCAGGAGAGGATAAGCCCGGGGACTCGAAAAAAGTTAAAAACAACCTTTCTTAGGGAAAGAAGTATGCACAGTGAGGGAGTGGATGAGTCTGCTGGGGACGCTCTCCTCACTGGAGCAATTTGTTTCCCTAGGAAGGTTGCACCTGAGACCGCTCCAATTCTTTCTTCATCGGAATTGGAGTCGTCCTTCTCAAGATTTGAAGTTCTCCCTGTCAATTACTCTTCAAATCAAGAAGGAGTTAGCATGGTGGGCGGATCCCGACAAGTTCTTCTCGCAGGGACTGCCTCTTCAATCCCAGAAACCCAGCCTGGTGTTGTTCTCCGATGCGTCGGAAACAGGTTGGGGGGCGACTCTGGGAACCAAGGAGGTGTCAGGAACCTGGAGGTGGGGGACCAGTCTTCCTGGCACATCAACAGGAAAGAACTAATAGCCGTGTGGCTTGCTCTGAAGGAGTTCGAGTCAGATGATGACAGGAGCAGTTGTGCAAATAAACTCGGACAACACCACGGCTCTGGCATACATCAGGAAACAGGGGGGGACGCATTCCTTCTCTCTGTACGAAACAGCAAGAGATCTTCTTCTGTGGACAGAGAAAGGGGGATAAAACTTCTCACCAGATTCGTACAGGGAGAAAGGAAGGAATGTAAGGGCAGATCTCCTCAGCAGGAAAGATCAGGTCCTTCCCACAGAGTTGGACTCTGCACCAAGATGTTTGCCAGAGCCTTTGGAAGTTGTGGGGCAGGCCTCTCTTAGACCTGTTTGCAACTGCAAAGAACAAAAGACTGGATCTGTATTGCTCTCCCATCTCGGATCCAGCAGCAATAGGGATAGACGCTCTCCTACTCGATTGGAAAGGACTCGATGTATACGCGTTTCCCCCCTTCAAGATTCTGGGGTTGACTTTAAAAAAGTTCGCAGAGTCAGATTCCGCGAGGATGACTTTGATAGCTCCCTTTTGGCCAGCACAAGATTGGTTCACAGAGGTGCTGGAATGGCTAGTGGATTTCCAAGATCGCTTCCTCTAAGGAGCGATCTACTCAGACAGCCCCACTTCGACAGGTGGGTACCACAAAAAACCTCCCCGCTCTCAGTCTGACTGGCTTCAGACTGTCCAGAAACTGGTCAGAGCGAAAGGCTTTTCGTCAGCAGCTGCTAAGGCAATCGCTAGAGCGAGGAGGTCTTCCACATTACGAGGGTGTACCAATCGAAGTGGGATGTCTTCAGAAGATGGTGCAAGAGGAATAACGTTCCTCTTCCAGTACCTCTGTGAATCAAATTGCAGACTTCTTTTTATTCTTAAGACAAGAATGTGGCTTAGTCGTTTCGACGATTAAAGGCTATCGTAGTATGTTGGCGAATGTCTTCAGGCACAGGGGCCTCAACTTATCGGAAGATAAGGACCTACAGGACCTTATTAGGTCGTTTAATACAACAAAAATGCAGTATCCTAAGACACCTAGCTGGAATTTGGATGTAGTCCTTCAATTCCTTGGGTCCTCTAGGTTTGAACCCCCTAATTCAGCCTCATTCAGAGACCTTACCAGGAAGACTCTGTTTTTGATGGCTCTAGCTTCCGCCAGAAGAGTGAGTGAGCTTCAGGCGATTGATGGTAATGTGGGTTTTAAGGAGGACTCTCTCATTTGCTCTTTCCTTCCTGGTTTTCTTGCAAAGAATGAGAACCCATCAAGTCCATGGCCCAAGAACTTCGAGATTCGTGGGTTATCTTCTTTGGTAGGAGAAGAACCCGAGAGAACTCTTTGCCCAGTGAGAATAGTGAAATACTACCTTAGAAGAAAAGAGCAACTGAAAGCCAACCGAGAGGTCCTGTGGTGTTCAGTAAAAGACCCTACTCGTCCATTGTCGAAGAACGCATTGTCCTTCTTCTTGAGAAGCCTCATCAAAGAAGCACACGGATCCTGCAGAGAAGAACATCTTAGGCTTCTTAAAGTGAAAGCACACGAAGTAAGAGCCATAGCAACTTCTCTTGCTTTCAACAAGAATATGTCCGTGCGAAATCTGATGGAGACAACATTCTGGAGATGTCAGTCAGTGTTCGCGAACCACTACTTACGTGATGTGAGAATCACTTACGAAAAATGCTTCGCCTTGGGCCCGTACGTATCTGCGGATTCAGTGCTGGGGCAGGGAGCTGGAACTCATCCTGTTTAGTAGTATAAATTTTTCCCCCTTGTATTTGTTGTTGTTGGTTGCCTTAAAGAGGATGCATGAAGGCATCTCTTTAGGTCGTAATACTAATCTTTAGTAGTTTGGTTAGGTGGTCTGATGAGTGTGGCTCCTTGCAGTAGTAGTGGTTAGGACCTGTTAAGATAGGGACGAACTCCCTTTAACAGGATCCGACTTGGATTCTACCACACAAAGGGATCACATATCCCAGTGGTAGATCCGAGAGTCTTTCAGCATCAGGTCACGTCCTAGCTGTAGCTCTCCAGGCAACGCAGACTCAGAGATAATATCAATGAAGTCTTCTGCCTGAACAGGTAAGAACCAAGGTTATTTATATCCTACAACATCAGTTGTTTCTTATCTCTCCTTATTACTTTAGCTGTCTCTTACCCTCCACCAAGGGTGCCAATCAGCTAAGTATATATCTGGCAGGGAAGTTCATGTACAAAAATGATATTGTTAAACTACAATAAAGTTTTGTACATACTTACCTGGCAGATATATACGTCTAATGGCCCACCCAGCCTCCCCTCAGGAGACAGGTGAAAGAGAAAAAATCTGGCTGGAGAGATAGATTGGTTCATACGCCCGCCACCCAGCGGCGGGTAAGGTAGACCACCTGACCTACCTGTCGCGTGTGCCGCGAGATTTGAAATTCTGTCGGAACGTCGGAGACTATAGCTAAGTATATATCTGCCAGGTAAGTATGTACAAAACTTTATTGTAGTTTAACAATATCATCTTTCTGTTCTTTGCTGAACATCCACAATTCAGTGGAAAATATGGGTGTTCTCCTTTCTCTTAACTGGTGTATCCCAGTGTATGTTTCTTCCAAATAGGCATAATTCGTTCAAGGTTTTACATTTTTTCATCCAATTGCAAAATATTTGAGATCTCATTATGCATCTGTCACTTGATCAGGATTAAGAAATGCCAAGACTACAAGCATCTTGCAATAAAGATGGCAGTTGGCAATAGATACATAGCTATATGTTAATCCAGTGTTTTGTATCTTTCTCCATATTGACTGGGAAAGATGAAAGAAACATCTGTTTATGTTTGCATCAGGAAATCACTTTCGTGAAAGCATCAAGAGATTTGTCAAAATCTAATGTTAAGTTTTCAGTGTTACAATCTGGATGCTTGCCTTAAATGCTCTTCCATATGTTAACTGAGTTTTATCTGAGATCAAAATAGAAATAAAGCAAACAGAAAGTCTTCCCTAACAACATGGATTGTATATAACTGATAAAACAATTATATAAAACTTTGAAAGTACCATCGCACATCCAGACTTTCAAATTATCAAGTTGATCAAGCATTAGTTCACTGGCAAATTTTCTGTGAATCACTGACTAGATCATTTAATAAGAAGGTTTCTGTAGTTTCATTTATGGCAACTGTTTTAAACTCTTCAGGAAGTATTAATTCATCAACTGATGTAAGGTGGTCATGAAGGTAACCTTCATTTTTATGACAATTTTTGTTGAATGAATTTCTGGAGATCCCTTTTTCCTTTTAGGGACCTTTGCCATACCTTCAGCGTCCAGCTCTTGTACTGTACAGGCAACAATTCTTTTTGGTGGTACACTAGAATTAGAGGCTTTGTAATTAATTTGACTTGAAGCTTTCTTTCATTTTGCGGTGCAGGATCTGGAGCATGATTATGTTCTTGTCCAAGTGTTACTTCAAAATTTTCTTTGTAATTCATCTGAGTTTTCAATGTACCCTGACAGTTTATAATTACACATCTGCAGTTCTGGGTTGTTTTGTTGGTTGTGTTTACCGTGCAAAAATCCTTCGTAACTAATCATATCTCTTCCTTTCTGGGACTTGATGATATTCATTGTGATAGGTGAAATACTAATGTATTTGTTAAAATACGACAAAAGAAAATGAAAAACTGAATACTTTATAGTATAATAGCTAAGAGCAAAATATAATGTTTGTTCTACTAACTTATTTTAGTATTTCTCGTAAACTATTTTAACACTTGAACACAAACTACAGTTTCTTGAAATTGGCTATTTTGTTTAATAGCTCTTTCAGTACCAGTTAAAATGTACTACTAGTTATTTTGTCACAATAGCCATTTTGGCATCAGCTATTATAATGCTGGCCATTTTGTCGCACTAGCTCTTTTGGGACAAGCTGTTTTAGGGCATCCTGATACACTTCCATTTTGTTGCCCCATTGAGTCCCTATGGCTATAGGAAAAGTGAAGGTGACGTTTGGTGAGTGAGGGATATTCCCCCACTTACCCCCTTCCCCAGTTGTTAACCTCTCTTAAACATGTTCTGTCAAATAAACTGGCAGCATCAGTTAAATTTACTGTATATTTAGTCTTCTCATTAGCACTGGAGAAAAAGCATTTTATAGAACTGAAAAGACTAAATATGAAATCAAAATGACACATGCTGCCATTTTAATAATCACAATAGTAATATTAGTATAATAATACTAATAAGTAATAATAAATAACAATAAATAATATTTATAATTATATAGATGTGTAATATTGACATGAGGGAAATCATAATTGGGTGAGGAACAGCAATGCAAAAACAAACATTAACAGTCTCTTCTTTTATTCAGTCTCTAGATAACATTTTGGACAACTGCCCATCGTCAGACTGTTTAAGTCAAGACTTACAGTTATACCAAAGAGCATAAAATTACATACTATATCAACACATTGAAAATTTAAAAAATAAATTTAAAATACTTTCCTGCTAAAGGCAGAATTATCTATTATAATCAAACTTAGTTTGCTTCTCTTTTTAAAAAGCCGTGCATAATCTTAGCTCAGTTTCAAGTTGAGCTTTACATAAAATGCTAAAATCAGAAAGATTAGAATTAATGTTGCACAAGCTGTGATGGTATTCTTTTTATGCGGGACTAAGGTGGCTTACCTAGCAGTAAAGAGGTCTTTGAACTTATGCTTCTGTGTTCAAAAGCTTTGGTAGCTCTGGTAGAGAACACTTTCATTTAACTACCCAATTAATCCAAACTACACTTTGGAAATGCAAATTTGTATGCAGTCAAGGATTACAATTCTCTAATTACCTCTTTTAGCTTAAACAGATTGCTAATTTTAAAATCATTGAAAAACAATTAAAATCTTGACATCTTAAAAATATGTTTTAGCAGCCTGTTTTATTTTCATTTTGATGAAAATGTAGCTTTTATTTGATTCAAAAGAGTCTTAAATAATTTTTGTAATACCCCTCCCTCCTGAAGCCATGTATATACAGTACTTCCCTTCCCCTAACAACTTAGCTCTTATTCAGGCTCTTCACCACTCCTTTACACTTTTTAGGAACTGATCTCCTCATCTAATTACTCATCCCTCTTTGTATCTCACAGTTGCCTATCCACAAGAGAGATCTTTAGACCTAGGGCTAAGTCTAATCTTCTGAAAAAAGTATAAAAATATTTTTGAAAAAGTTTTGCAGTTTGAAATATGAAGGATCTTCAAAAGAGCTTTTGATTTTTTTTTCCATTTCAGATTATTCTTTTTGATGATGTGAATGATACTGGGACAATTGACAATATACCTGAAGAGAAACTTGTTTCTGTTCCTATGTCAAGCTTTACGTGGAAGCTAACAGAAACTCTGAATGCTACAGGCCAAGAACAAGGAGTCGTATTTGAGACGGTTGAATTTAATGAAACTCCACTCGCAAATGGTACCAAGATTTCCATCAAGGTACTTAGTCACTTGTTAGTTTTTCTAAATATTCAGGATATATTGTATTCATATACTGGTACAGGCAGTCCCCGGGTTACAAAGGGGGTTCCGTTCTTGAGACGCGTCGTAAGCTGGAACATTGTTAAAAAAACTAAGAAAACCTTACTTTTAATGCTTTAGGTGCATTCAAAACTATGTAAACTGCATTCTTATTGCATTTTTCATCAAAGAAAACCTTTAAATATTTATTATTTTGCATTTTTGGTGTCATATTTCATCTGCCAGATCAGCGTTTGTAGGCGTCGCAACTCTGGAACATGTGTCGTAACCCTGGAACATTCGTCATAACCCTGGAAATAATTTCTGATGAATATAATTGAAAAACGTTGTAACCTCGGAATTTCGTAAGCTGAGACCGTCGTAACCCGGGGACTGCCTGTATAATAAAGACAAAATCCATGAAGGAAAAGGAAAATGATGGCGTTCTGCCAGGCCTTTTGACTTCTTGACCTTTTCTTAGCTCTCTGAAGAAATATCATAATAAGTTTACAAAGAAAGCTAGAATGAATGACATGGGTATTTCAAAGGGAAAAAATATGTACCTGGAATCCAACAATTGAATAATTAGCAGACTTATCAAAAAAGGGTTAAGAGGTCTTACAAAAAAATTAGGCCTAACATCTCGGAAGCAGTGACAAGACCATTAAAAGATTACACAAAAAAGGTAATTGACCACCAAAATATGTTATAAAAGTACAACTCAATAACCCTCAAATTGGTAAACAATAAAAATTTTTGCAAGGTGAATATTTTTACTAAAGAATATAAAACATACATATACATAGAAAATATATACAAGGTAATTAATATGTAATTAAGCCAATGATTTTATCTTTTAGGTCATTCTTGAACATTTTACTAATACTGGGGTCCAAATAGAACATCCCCGGGCTAGGGTTAAAATTACAGCTGGAAGTAAGCTGTTTAATAGCAGGTTCTACAAGATTTCGTGAAGAGAAATCTTTCTAATAGGCAGTCGGTGAACTTTCAGCCCAATTCATCTGTGAGAATTTTCACTTAACCCTTAAATGCCTATTGGACATATTTTACGTCGAGATAAATTGTCTGTCGGGTGCCGATTGGACGTATTTTACGTAGACATAGAAAATGTTATTGTCATGATACAATAAAGTTTTATACATACTTACCTGGCAGATATATGCGATTAAATGGCCCACCCAGCCTCCCCTCAGGAGACAGGTGGAAGAGAAAATCTGAATTAGAAAACGGGAATGCTTCCTATTCCTGCCACCCAGCGGCAGGGCGGTAGATCACCTGACCTACCTGTAGCGTGTGCCGCGAAATTCGAATTTCTGTCAGGGACGACGGAGTCAATAGCTAAGTATATATCTGCCAGGTAAGTATGTATAAAACTTTATTGTATCATGACAATAACATTTTTATACATTCATCTTCCCTGTCAGATATATACTTAGCTGATTGGCACCTTTGGCGGAGGGTAAGAGACAGCTATTTACTGAATAGACAGGTAAACAACATACGTTGTAGGTAATAAAAATAAAAAACCTTGGTTCCTACCTGTGTTAGCAAAAGACTTCATGGCTACTGCCTAGGAGCCTGCATCGCTTCAAGAGCCTCAGCGAGGCAGTGACCTCCTGCTAAGAGTTCTTGATGGTTTGTCAATGGGGTCTTATCCACTTACTCGACAGAACCTTAGGATCTTTGTCAATGGGGTCCTATCCACTTACATGACAAAACACCTTGCCTAATGGCATTATCAAAGAGCACGACACTGATCCCGATCACCTGATCCTATCACTGGGGTTAGTACTACGATTGAAAGGAGTCATCCCCCAACATCCTTTCAAACAACCCAAAAAACTCAACACCAATTTTGTTACAAAAATAATTAAAGAACAAAAACAAAAATTATTTAAGGATCAGTATCCGCTCCATCCCAGCGTAGTATCCGCTGATACATACGGACCAAGAGAAAAACATTTCTCGTATGTTACTTTTACATCCTTTAAGTAATGGGTTGCAAATACTGAGTTACATCTCCAATATGTCGCTGCTAAAATGTCCCTCATAGACATTCTTACTAAAAGATAGGGAAGTTGCAACTGCATGAACTTCGTGAGCTTTAACCCTAAGCAGCTTTAAGGAGTTCTCTTGGCAATTCATGTGAGCTTCTGTTATCACATTCCTGACAAAGAACGCCAGTGCATTCTTTGACATAGGTCTCTTGGGGTTTCTTACTGCACACCAGAAACTCTGGCGACATCCCTGAAGTTGTGTCTTCTTTTTTAGATAAAACTTCAGCGCCCTGACTGGGCAAAGAGACCTTTCCAACTCTCTACCTACGAGGGGAGAGAGTCCCTTGACTTCAAAACTTCTAGGCCAAGGTTTAGAAGGGTTCTCATTTTTAGCCAGGAATAGATGTTGAAAAGACACCACTGCAGAGTCTTCTTTAAATCCCACCTGAGAATCTAAAGCATGCAATTCACTGACCCTCTTGGCAGTTGCGAGGGCCAAAAGGAATATGCACTTTCTCGTAAGATCTCTAAACGAGCTTTTATCTGGAGGTTCGAACCTGTCTGAAGTCAAGAACTTGAGGACCACATCCAGGTTCCAACTCGGAGGGAGAGAAGATCTCAATTTGGTGGTCTCGAAAGACCTAATGAGATCATGAAGATCTTTATTCTCTTGTATATTCAGGCCTCTGTTCCTGAACACAGCTGAAAGCATGCTCCTATATCCTTTTATAGTGGATACAGCCAACTTAGATTCTTATCTTAAGAAAAGAAGAAAGTCGGCGATTTCGGTCACAGAGGTATTGGATGACAGCTTCTTCGACCTACGCGATCTACGGAAGACTTCCCACTTCGATTGGTAGACCCGCAGGGTAGAGGACCTGCGGGCTCCAGCGATTGCGCTTGCAGCTTTCCTAGAAAAGCCTCTCGCTCTGACCAGTCTTTCGATAGTCGAAAGGCAGTCAGGGAGAGACCGTGGATGCTTTTGTGAAACCTCTTGAAGTAGGGCTGTCTCAGCAGATCTGGGGAAGTCCACAGTCCACCGTCCATTCCAGTACCTCTGTGAACCAGCTTTGGAAAGGCCAGAAGGGAGCAATGAGAGTCAGTTTTGTTCCCTTTGATGCAAAAAACTTTCTTAGCACTTCCCCCAGCAACTTGAATGGGGGAAAGGCATAAGCGTCTATGCCTGACCAATCCATGAGGAGAGCATCGATCGCTATGGCTCTGGGATCTTCTTCCAGTGAGCAGAAGTTGTCCATCCTCCTGGAGAGGAACTTGGCAAACAGGTCTATCTGCGGTTTCCCCCAGAGGGACCAAAGATCTTGGCAGACTTCTGAGTGGAGTGTCCACTCTGTTGGAAGTATTTGGTTCTTCCTGCTCAACCTGTCTGCTCTTACATTTCTTACTCCTTGAACAAATCTTGTTCGGAGTATTATGCCCCATTCCTCCGTCCAGATCAATAGATCTCTTGCAATCTCGTATAGAGAGAAAGAGTGAGTGCCCCCGTTTTCGGATGTAAGCCAGAGCCGTGGTATTGTCCGAGTTGACTTGGACTACCACTCCTCTGACTTCAGATTCGAAGTACTTCAGGGCTAGATGGATAGCTAGGAGTTCCTTCACATTGATGTGCAATATTACCTGTTCCTTTGTCCAGGTACCTGACACTTCCCTTGGACCCAATGTTGCTCCCCATCCTGTTTCCGAGGCGTCGGAAAACAACACTATAAGAGGGTTCCGAATCAAAAGGGACACTCCTTTGTTTCTTCTCGAGGGGGTTAACCACCACTTCAGGTGGGACTTTATCTCCTGTTGAATGGGAAACTAATCTGACAATTCTCCTGTCTTCTGATTCCACATTCTTCTCAGGTAGAACTGCAGAGGTCTTAGGTTCAATCTCCCTAGGGAAACGAACTGCTCCAACGAGGAAAGGGTACCCAAGAGGCTGAGCCATTCCCTTGCTGAGCTTCGTTCTTTCCTTAAGAAGTTTGAGACTTTTTCCAAGCCTCGAGCAATTCTCTCTTGCGATGGAAAAGCTCGAAAACCCCGAGAATCCATCTGAATCCCCAGATAGACCATGTTCTGTCTGGGGATCATTTGTGATTTCTCGAGGTTTACGAGTAGTCCGAGTGATTGTATCAGTTCTAATGTCGTCTCCAGGTCCTTCAAGCACTGATGTTCTGACTTTGCTCTTATGAGCCAATCGTCTAGATAGAGTGATATGCTTATCCCTTTTAGATGTAGCCATCTCGCCACGTTCCTCATTAAGCTCGTGAAGACTTGAGGAGCTGTAGATAGGCCGAAGCACAGGGCCCTGAATTGAAAAATTCTGTCCTGCATCATGAAGCGAAGATATTTCTTCGATGCGGGATGCAGGGGAACATGAAAGTAAGCATCTTGCAGATCCAGGGAGACCATCCAATCTCCGGGACGGAGAGCAGCAAGAACCGATTTGGATGTTTCCATGGAGAACTTTGTGTTCTCTACGAATCGGTTCAATGCGCTCACATCCAGAACCGGTCTCCACCCCCCCGAGGATTTCGGAACCAGAAAAAGACGGTTGTAGAAGCCTCGGGAGTGCGGATCCTGGACCAATTCGATGGCCTCCTTTTGTAACATCTGTTCTACAAGGTGCAAAAGCGTTTCTCTCATGGCAGGGTCCCTGTACTTCGCCGACAGTTCCCTCGGGGTCGTCGTTAAGGGAGGTCTGTCTCGAAAGGGGATACGATATCCTTTCCTCACTATGGAGAGGGACCAGCTGTCTGCCTCTCTCACAGTCCATTCTTCCGAAAATTTCAGAAGTCTGGCTCCTACCGGCGCTTGAAGGACTGAAATATCACTTTGATTTCTTGATAGGTCTGAATGCAGACCTTCCTCTTTTCGCCATTCCTCTTTTCTCCGAGGTGGGTCGAGAAGAGGAACTCCCTCGAAAGGGCTGCTGAGGGGTACGTGACACTCTCTTCATAGTAGGCACGGAGGTCCTCACTTTCTTTGTGGATTGGACCAAAAGATCTTGTGTGGCCTTCTCAGTCAGTGAATGGGAAATGTCCCTTACTAACTGAGAAGGGAACAGTTGGTCCGAAAGTGGAGCGTAAAGCAGGGACGACCTCTGGATAGGCGTGACTGCTTTTGTTAGGAAGGAGCTAAACAAAGTCCTTTTCTTTAAAATTCCTGTTCCGAAGAGCGAGGCCATTTTTCCTGATCCGTCCTGGACTGCTTTGTCCATACAGGACAAGACACTATGAAGGACTCCGGGGCTCAGAAACTCCGTATCCTGAGTTTTCTTGGCCAAAACCCCAAGGGACCAGTCTAAGAAGTTAAATACTTCCAAGACATGGAACAATCCCTTGAGGAGATGGTCCATTTCTGAAGTCCCCCATGTGGTTTTAGCTGATGATAATGCTTGCCTCCTCGAAGAGTCAACCAGATTCGAAAAGTCTGCTTCGGCCGAGGTCGGGAGAGCAAGACCCAACGATTCTCCTGTCTCGTACCAAATACCTCTCCTTCCTGATAGTTTGGAAGGAGGGCAGAGCTTTCTTCATGGAGATAGTCGTGATTATATATTGTATAATTGTTATGGGTATAGATAAGTGTGATTATATATTGTATAATTGTTATGGGTATTTTATGCATTGTTGAAATATGGTGGGTGTCCTATATATAGACAACATGTGGTAGATTCTAGAAGGTGTCTGTTGATGTATTTAAGTTGTGTTGTGACGTCATAGGCTGTGACGTCATAGACAAGATGGCGGCGGCGTCGGCAGGATGTAAACAATAACACGGGGCAGTAGAAAGCACGTGTTGGTGGTGTGTGGTTGGTAGGGGAGAGCTCTCTGTCTGGTAGGAGTTGTTTTTTGGGTCGTAAGTCTTGTGGTGCTGGTGTTTTAAGGTGATTTCTGGAGTGTACTGGAGTTGGAGAAAGCGTACAGGTGGGTAGATTATTCATTTTTATAGAGAAAGAAAGGAGTTAGGCTAGGCCAAAATTCAAACTGGTAGCAGCGTGGTTTGATCAAAGAATGCCTGGATCCGACAGTGAACAAAGGGAGACTACTAGATGGAGAAGGGAATGTCCTCCTTTTAGCTTAGCGGATACAAGAAGAATACAAAGAATGGAAAGGTCAAGCCGAAGATTGGCTTATTTGTTGTATGGAGAAGATACAAAATACCCGGCGATAGAAATGAGAATGAGCTTAAAAGGGAAAGCCCGAGAGCTAGTGGAAGCATTAGATAAAGATAAACTTACTGGTACAGAGGGTCCAAAGTTAATCCTAGAGAAACTAGATAAAGCCTATCTAAAAGACTCGGTAATGGAGAATTACGGTAGAATAAAAAGATACCTTCTAATAAGAAGAGAATCTAGTGAAAATATGGCGGACTATTTAATTAGATACGAGAAGGCAGCATCTGAGTGTGAAAGAGCAATGGGGAAAGGCGACGCTTTTGAAGGCGGAAGAATTCAAGGGGTATCATGTAATAGAGCAAGCAAATTCTCACGGAAAATCAAAACAAATGGTATTATCGGCTTGTGGCAAGAAAAGCTAGAGTACGGAACAGTGTCGCAAACAATGAAAAGACTTATTTGAGGGATTAGGGACTAAACGAGGAACGGGAATGGTGGGGTTCGTCAGAAGGCAATGCCAGTTCTGGGAGAGGGAGGGAAAACCAAGATATCGGGGAAGATGGAACCGAGGAAGGGGTGGTAGAAATCCTATAAACAAAGAAGGGAAGGTAACAGTATGTGCAATATGCAGCTCAGAATGGCATTGGGCTAGGGATTGTCCTCAGAATTTTCATAATAGGAAGAAAACTGAAACAAGACTAGAAGAAAATAAGGTAAAAAACAGAAAATGGGACAGAAGAAGAAGAGGTTTATGTAGGAGAAGTTAATAAAATAGTGGAAGCATCATGGGAGGTGGTTGATGCAATTTTGGACACAGGGTGTAAATCAACAGTTTGCGGGGAATTGTGACTAGCACGTATTGTCATGGATTTGAGTCAGGAAGAGTTGAGGAGAATGAGGGACACTAGGACAGAGTCTAATAAAGTGTTTGATTTTGGTGAGACATCTTATAAGTCCAGAGGAATAATAGAAATACCTGTGATACTAAAAAACAGAAAGTTTTATTTGAAGACGGAAATTCTGCAAGGTGATATACCCTGGCTGATAGGTAAGCAAACCATGAGTAAAATGGGTATGACCCTAAATTTGAAAGAGAATTGTGTCATAGTAGAAGTATTAGGGGGAATGAAAAGTAGAGTTAAGAGAAGACGAACAGGGTCATTTAAGAGTGCCTATAAGGAGGAGGAAGGTAGAAGAATTATTACTGGAGGGTTGGAAGGGAAAGAATCTGAGGGAAATTAAGAACACAATGAAGAAATTACATTTACAGTTTGGTCATGGAAGTGGAGATAAAATATGGAAGCTAACAGAGGAAGCACAATGGAGTAATGGGTTAATCGAAAAAGAAAAAGAGGAAATAAGAAAGTTACTAACGGAACTGATTAAAAATTGTGAGGTTTGTAAAAAATACAAAAGAAACCCCGCCAAACCGGTAGTAGGCTTTTCTTGGAGTAAAACGTTCAATGAAGTCGTAGCGATGGATGTGGGAGAGATAGAAGAGAGAAAGTTCTTGGTAATAGTGGATATGGCAACGAGATATTGTCAGGCCTGTTGGATAAAAGATAAGAAACCAGAAACTATAATAAAGATACTTTTTGAGTGCTGGTTTGCTATATTTGGAGCACCCTCCAAAATATTGTCAGATAATGGGGGAGAATTTCAAAATGAAAAAGTAAGGAGGATGGCAGAAAAATGGAATATTAAAGTATTAGCCACAGCATCAGAATCTCCGTGGAGCAACGGATTATGTGAAAAGACCGTAGGCATGATCAAGGGAAGTGTAAGGAAGATGATGGAGGAAGAGGAAGTAGATTGGTCCCTAGCTTTGAAATGGGTAGTGAGTGCTAGGAACTGTTTAATGAATAATGGAGGTTTCTCTCCCAACCAATTAGTATTTGGAAAAAACCCTTCACTGCCTAACCTAATAGGAGAAGAAAGTTCTAGTCCTGCAAGCAGAGAAAAAGGGATGGAAGAGGGTATGGTAAGGGACACACTGAATGCAATGCACAAGGCCAGAGAAGCATTTATAAAAAATGAGTCCTGTAATAAAATAAGAATAGCGCTAAACAAAAACATCAGAGAACATAAATTTGAAGAAGCAGTGGTAGGAGATGAGGTATTCTATAAGAGGGAAAATGAAAATGAATGGAGAGGACCTGCTCAGGTAGTGGGAGTATCGGGGAAAACAATAATAGTCAAACATGGGGATTCTTTAAGAGAAGTAGCTAGGATACATGTGACAAGGATTCAACGACGATCACCAGATACAGAAGAGATATCGGCTAGAATAGATAAATCCCATGGGGTGAAAGGTAGGTCAGATGGCCCAAATGAAGGGAAAGTAGATTGGCTGGAAGGAGAGGAGATAATGGGTGAGAGAAGGAATGCAGACACAGAAGAGACTATAGAAAGAGAGGTGATAGAGGAAACAGTGGAAGATAACGGGCAAAGTGGGTCAATAGAAAGCGAGTTAATGGAAGAGATACCAAAATTCAAAAAGGGAAATAGAGTTAGGGCTAATAAACAATGATACAGGACAAGTAGAAGAATGGACTATTTTAGGTCTTGCAGGAAAAAGATCAAGCCAAGCATGGGCTGATTCGTACAATATACGAGACTCACAGTCAGGTGACAAAGGGTGGGTTAACTTGAGGGATTATAGTCAGGTAGAAAAAATTGAAGATGAAGAGGAGGTGTTGCTGGGATTTGAAAATAGAAGCATAATGGAAGCTAAAGAAAAAGAACTTCTAAGTTGGAGAGATAACCAGGTATATGAGGAGGTAAATGATGTTGGACAAAAAGCTATATCTACAAGATGGATAGTAACTGAAAAGATAAAAAGGGGGGGAAGGAGATGTAAAGCAAGATTGGTAGCTAGAGGGTTTGAAGAAGAAATGGCTGAGTGGGAAAAGGATGCTCCCACATGCAATGCTGAAATTTTAAAATTCTGTCTAACCATAATAAAGGTGAAAATTGGAATTGTTATACATTGGATGTCAAAACTGCATATTTACAAGGTGACGAGATACAAAGAGAAGTGTACTTGAAGCCACCAAGGGAAGATGGTTGGAGGGGATTATGGAAGTTGAAGAAAACAGTCTATGGGCTCAAGGATGCAGCAAAAGCATGGTATTGTAAAGTGGTGAAAGTAGTGAAGGAGCTTCAAGGTGAGAGAAGTAGACTAGAACCTAATATATTCTTTTGGAAAAAGAACAATAAATTGGAAGGCATTTTGTGTACACACGTAGATGATTTTTGCTACGGAGGAACTGAAGGATTCTTAAAGGAAACGATTGGGAGATTGAAAGGGAAATTGCAAGTAGGGAAGAAACAAGAGAGTAAAAGGGTTCAAGTATATTAGGCAGTTAGTAATAGAGCAGAAGGAGAATAGATTTTCCCTTAATCAGTGGCATATATAAATTCCATAAGAGAACCAGAGGCTAGAAGATATACGGGTAATAGAGTGCTAGAACAAAAAGAGTTAACAGAGTACAGATCAGTGGTAGGACAGCTGAATTGGGTATCACTACACACGATGCCAGAAATATCATATGATATTAGCGAATTAAGTAAAGCATTTAAAGAAGGAACAACTCGGATATGAAGAAACTTATTAAAATTGTGAGAAAAACTAAGAGCATGATGGGCGAAGTTACAATAAGTGAGATGGAAGAAGAAAGGGTTTATTGGGAAGCCTATGCAGACGCTTCATTTGGAAACATAGAAGATGGCCATACTCAACTGGGTTATATTATTTCTTTGACAGATGGGAAGAGGAGAAGTCCCATATGGTGGAAGTCTAGGAAATCCAGGAGAGTGGCAAAATCCACCATTGAGGCTGAAGCCCTGAGTGTTGGGGTAAGCTGTAGAAGGATTGATATTTCAAGCATTTGTGGGAAGAGGTAGTAGGAGGGAGAAATTTAGAAGCCTTGGTTAACACTGATAGTAAAACACTAATGACCGCCATCAAATCGAGCACTGGTGTAAGTAGCAAGAGATTAAAAATAGATATTGCTGCAATAAGGGAAACCATTGAATCCGGGGAAATAAAGGAGGTGAGATGGATAAAAGGAAAGGAGCAAGTGGCTGATGTATTAACTAAAGCAGGAGTTTCAGGGGAATGTATTAGAAATTATGTAGAGGGTAAAGAGTTGGAGGACGAAGGAAATTAAGAGGGGAATACTAGGTTAGGAAACAGTCGGAGGGGAGGGAGAAAGAGATAAGTGTGATTATATATTGTATAATTGTTATGGGTATAGATAAGTGTGATTATATATTTTATAATTGTTTATAATTGTTATGGGTATTTTATGCATTGTTGAAATATGGTGGGGTTCCTATATATAGACAACATGTGGTAGATTCTAGAAGGTGTCTGTTGATGTATTTAAGTTGTGTTGTGACGTCATAGGCTGTGACGTCATAGACAAGATGGCGGCGGCGTCGGCAGGATGTAAACAATAACACGGGGCAGTAGAAAGCACGTGTTGGTGGTGTGTGGTTGGTAGGGGAGAGCTCTCTGTCTGGTAGGAGTTGTTTTTTGGGTCGTAAGTCTTGTGGTGCTGGTGTTTTAAGGTGATTTCTGGAGTGTACTGGAGTTGGAGAAAGCGTACAGGTGGGTAGATTATTCATTTTTATAGAGAAAGAAAGGAGTTAGGCTAGGCCAAAATTCAAAAGTCGGTCTCATCTTTAAGAAGGAGGACGATTTTGAGATCTTGTTACTCATGAACAAAGATCTAGGCGAAGGGGGCGCGGCAGGACTCAGAGAATCCCCGAACTCTTGAAGTAAAAGGGCTGCCAAAGTCTTATAGTCTGAAAAGCCCGCAGCTGTATGATCTTCAGAGTCCGAAACATCTACCTCTTGTTCAATCCCCATGGGGGAAGAGCGATCAACCGAAGAGGATTGTCTTTTATCGATAGGAGACGAGTCTCTCGCAGCATCTAAACCACCCTTGCAAGAGCGACGGCCGCCTGTGCGACAGCTTGCGTCCTTGTTAGGGAGAGGCTGATCCTGAGAAAAAACTCTTATTATAATCTCTCTCCTGGCAAGAGCGATGGCTGCCTGTGCGACATCTCTCTCTCTTGTCAGGAGAAGGATGTCCCTTCAAAACACTCTTAACAGGAAAAGCTCTATCCCGACGGGCTACGGCCGCCTGTGTGACATCTAGAGTCCCTGTCAGGAGAAGGCAGATCCTGCTCAAAGCTAAAAGAAGCCTCTTGGTTCATGTCTCTTTGAACAATGGAAGATCCTCGTGTCTGCCGTTTGGATGCCGATTGTGGCGCCTGGCGCCGGGCTGGCGCTTCCGGCGCATTGCGCCAGGCTGGTGCTTCTGGCTCTTCTGGCGCATTGCGCCAGGTTGGCGCTTTTAGCTACTTTCTCCTGCTTCCTGTCCGAGGAGTAGAGTACTTAAGTTTTGTGCCAGAAACGTCTGTTCTTCCCGTCGATCTCTTTATCGGAAGGAAAGAGTCTTTCCTTCTCGGAGTATCCTTTTTTAGAACTCCTACTAAAGAGGAGATCTGCTCCTGCATTTTTAAGAGAATCTTGGTAGCTGTATTCTCTTCTTCCTTGTCCGAGAGCGGTGAAGGAGGTCTAGAGGAGGTAGGAGACTCCGAGTTGAGAGCTGGTGTATTCTTAGCTCTTTTCCTTTCACATGGCGATTCTTCAGGAAAAGCACTTTTTTAGGATGCTTTTCCTATAGCTATCCTTGGCAGTTCGGGACGCCACAGAATCTGCCGAGGGGACGCCTGATCGGTGGGGATTCTCCATCACTTCCGTAAGGCTGTCGACATTCCTTCTCCTCTGGGCCTGGGAGCTTGAAAGAGGTCTAGGCCCTGGGAGAACGCGAGCATGAATATAGAAGCCGGATCAGACGCACCCTCCACTGCACTGGGAACACTTACGTCACTTTCACTGTGCTTACCTTGTAGAGCTTGCACTTGAAGCTCCATCCTTTTGAGGGCAGCTTTTAGATCTGCAATTTCCGTTGCAGGATTTGCAGTCTTTGTAGTACATGAAGTAATTATAAGTTTAGGATTAGGTGCTACAGTAATTGGCTCGTTAGAACGAGACCTACTTACGCTTCTGGAGGAAGCCTTCCTAGCCCTATCCATATCTAATTTCCTTAAATAGGAATTTAAAGTCTTCCACTCTTCCTCATTCAAATCTACACATTCATTACAGGTGTTAGTTACAGAGCATTCATTCTGCCTACACCCCTTACAAACCGTGTGAGGGTCTACCGAAGCTTTCGGTAGCCTCTCCATACATCCCTCCTTCACACAGTCTTCTAACTGAAAAGCTAGAGTCCGGCATTATGAGAAAAATCCAAATCCAAATCCAATTAACAGTCCACGAAAGTGTATGCCCAACCAAAGATCCAATACGTCACCAATTAAACCAGTCTAGAAGATCAGTAGCGATGAAACACGAAAATCAAGTCAGGAGGAACAACAACAATGTTGATGGCCCGGCCGACAGAGAAAATCTGAATTAGAAAACGGGAATGGTTCCTATTCCTGCCACCCAGCAGCAGGGCGGTAGATCACCTGACCTACCTGTAGCGTGTGCCGCGAAATTCGAATTTCTGTCGGGGACGACGGATTCTATAGCTAAGTATATATCTCACAGGGAAGTTGAATGTATAAAAAGTTTTTTTTAAAATTTGAGGAAAAATACTTAAGGCCTACCAGCTGAAAACTTTTGAATCACGCGCCTTGGGGAATGCTGGGAGTTCACAGATCAAGGTGTTGTTTTGTTTACAATCGTTACGCAGGCGCACAAGCGCGAATTTCTTTCTTCTCGCACTAAAAAGTATCAGTGACACATCTCAGAAATTATTTCGTCACTTTGACATAATTTTTTCACCATTTTAAATTAGCTCTTACATGGAGTATTATATACGAAAATGTGTGCAGTTTCATGTAGAATACAACCAAAAAATACTCATGATTGTAGCTTTTATCAGTTTTGAAATATTTTCATATAAATAACGATAAGTGCCAAAATTTCAACCTTCGGTCAACTTTGAATCTACCGAAATGGTCGAAAAATGCAATTGTAAGCTAAAACTCTTATATTTTAGTAATATTAAATCATTTACCTTCATTTTGCAACAAATTGGAAGTCTCTAGCACAATTTGATTTATGGTGAATTTATGAAAAAACTTTTTGCTCACGTCCGCGCGGTAACTCTTCCGAAAAAATTTTTTCGGAAGAGTTACCGCGCGGACGTGAGCAAAAAGTTTTTTTCATAAATTCACCATAAAAGGGATTTTGACGAGGGAAAAATCTATTTCTGGGTGATTGGCTCGTGTCGCCCTATGAAAGGATCCTTAATATCATTCTTTCTAGGGTAAAATTAATTCTAAAATTACCAGAAAAGAAAAACAAAATTAAGAAAATGTCAGTAAAACTGACTCGCTCACTCTTAAAAGAAGTGTCGGTATGATTAATAGGGGCGAGTGAGGAACACTACCACGAGACAATCACCAATTAGAACTTCCAGTCAGAATCCCCCCAAGAGAGAGCTGATACCAACGGGCGATGCAGCCGCTACTACTACTACTAGAGGACGCCACGGACAGCAGCGCCCCTAGCGGACATCCTTAATCTAAAAACATCTTGTCCTGCAAGGGGGGGAAAAACCATAAAAAAGGGGGGGTTTCATAGGGCGACACGAGCCAATCACCCAGAAATAGATTTTTCCCTCGTCAAAATCCCTTTTCTGGGCTCAGCTCGTGTCGGCCTATGAAAGAGTACCAGAGAAACAGACAAATGAGGAAAAAGGAACAAATGAAAAGCAGTGTAAAATGATGGATATAATATAAGTAAATCAATTACAGCATACAAATTAAGCACTTAAACTAACTTATACTAAACAGTAAAACAATAGAACGTTAGTAATCTTAAAGTACTTAAATGATAATTATAGTAAATTACAGTGATGCATGTAATATAAACAAAAAGGGGTTTACTTGAACATATTTACAGAATATACAAACACATTGTGTCCTACCCTAGCATAAAAATAAGGGTAGGTACACTGAAGTCCATCATTAATACAAGTTGGCAAAATATATACAAACATATTGTGTCCTACCTAGCATAAAAATAAGGGGTAGGTAACACTGAAGTACACTATCAGTACAAGTGTGGATGTCCCTAGCAAAAAAATAAGGGACAATCCACTATATGATTCAGCGGCTAAGGCTATGATATTCGAGTAGCCTGGCGATAGGGTGAGGCATGTTGGATGATGTAGGTAGAAAGGAGACCTGGATCTATACTACAACTACTATGCAGTATCAGGGGAAACAATGTTTCCTGCTGCTACTGCTGAAAACTTTAAAGATTCCAAGGACTTTAGATAATGGCGTTTAAAGACTGTCGGGGATTTCCATCCAGTATACTTTTTAAGATCCTGAAAGTTCATATGTTGAAAATAATTAATTGAGGTGGCTACTCCCCTGATATCATGTGCTTTTGGAAATGACTCAGGATTGGCTTGTTTAATGAAGTAAAGGATTTGTTGTCTAATACCCTGTTTTACTGACAAAGTACCACCTTTTTCTCTCATGAAGAGAGCACCTGAGGATCTTGAAGAAGTACGATAGAAAGGCTCTAAGAGTTGATACTGGGCAGAGAGAAGGATCCTGGGGAAGTGGGATAACCTTCCAGGGGCCCACCTTGCAAGAGGATCCTCATTTTTTGGCTAAAAAAGCTACGATCCGGAGCAAGTAGAACTTCTCCTGACTGGGAGGTAATTCCCCCACATGAACCGCATCCCTGGATCAGAGCCGACAGTTCTGAAATTCTAGCTCCTGAGGCTAGGCTTAATAAGAATAATGTTTTCCTCAGGAGCATTATGAATGTACAAGATGAGTTGTCATATCTGAAGCTAGTTTGAGGACATCATTTAAGAACCATGAAACTGTAGTAGGCCCTTAGGGAAGGTCTAAGTCTAGCACAGGCTTTAGAGATAGACGTGAAATAAGATTCAGTCAGATCTATCTGAAAACCTACTTGAAAGATTTTCTTCAAAGCCGATTATGAGTGGTAATAGTGCTAGCTGCTAAACCTTTTTCAAACAAGGATCTGAAAAAGGATATAGCCAGATTAACTGTCATGGTTGTAGTGTTCGATTCTTTCAAGAAAGATGCTAATTTTTTAACAGCTGAGTCCATATGTGTAATGGTTGACTCTCTCTTATCTGATTCTAGGAAGAGAATATTCTGTGGATCAATATTAGCATCTTTATTAGCCGCAAACTTCATGAAGTCCATAAAGTTAGGGTCTGGAGAATTCCTGAGGAAGCGAACACAGTCCTCATTTGTACTGATTGTGATAGCTTGGGATTGGGGATCCGTTGAGGTCGGAGACCCAATTCCAGAAGGAGAGGATACCAGTTGCTCTTGGGCCAGTCCGGTGCAATCAGAGCTACTATCCCTTTGAAAGACCTTAGTTTTGCTTAGACTTTCAAGAGAAGGATTCACTGGAGGAAAAACATAAATTCTCCTCCACTGATTCCAGTCCAACGACAGGGCGTCGTGGCATAAACCAGAGGGTCCAGGTTGGGGCCACATAGCAAGGGAGCTTGTGGTTCGCTTGAGAGGCGAAGAGATCCACTTGGAAGACCTGGGACTCTCAGGCTTACCCACTGGAATGACCCGTCGTCTAGAGACCATTCTGATTTCCAGAGGAACTGCCCGGGACGTGGGCGTCTGCTATCACATTTCTTACTCCTGCCAGGTGAGTGGCAGACAGATGCCATTTGTGTTTGTTTGCTAAGGCAAAGATGGCT
The DNA here is from genome assembly GCF_015104395.2 of Macrobrachium nipponense. Taxonomy (NCBI): domain Eukaryota; kingdom Metazoa; phylum Arthropoda; class Malacostraca; order Decapoda; family Palaemonidae; genus Macrobrachium; species Macrobrachium nipponense. The sequence continues at coordinate 168,330,624 of NC_087200.1, read as the reverse complement.
ATCATGACATGATTGACATGCTTGGACTTGGACCTCCTCTGTTGATGCAATGAACTACCACTGCACTGTCCAAAACTAGCCTTAGATGAGACTTCTTTGGGGGAAGCAGTCTCTTCAGGTAAGAAATACTGCCATTGCTTCCAACACGTTTATGTGGAGCTGGCGAAATTGAACTGACCAAGTCCCCTGAACCTGTTTGAACTGAGAGTATCCCCCCCACCCGGACAGGGAGGCGTCCGTGTGAATGGTTAACACTGGAAGGGGATATTGAAGGGGTACTTTCTTGGCTAAGTTCTTTACTTTTGACCAAGGACGGAGTTGATTGCGGAGGATCTGTGGGACTACTGACAACTTGTCTCGATATTTGGTGTTTGCTCTTGATCGCCAAATTCGATTTAAATCTTTCAGCCTTGCCTTCAGGAGGATATCTGTTACCGAAGCAAACTGAAGGGACCCTAGGATTCTCTCCTGGTTTCTCCTTGACGTTTGTTTGCATTTGAGAAATTGCCTGACAGATTTTGCTATTTCCTTCCGTTTGGCCACTGGAATTGACAGATTGTGGGAAGACAAATCCCATTGGATTCCTAGCCACTGAAAACGAGACTCTGGAGTAAGTCTGGATTTCGTTTTGTTTATCTGGAACCCCAGATGTTCCAGAAAGTAAACTACCTTTTTGGTGGCTTTGAGACATTCCTCGACTGTTGGTGCCCAGATCAACCAATCGTCGAGGTATGCTGCTACCATGATTCCCTGAGCTCTCAATTGTTGTACAACCACTTCTGCTATTTTTGTGAATACCCTGGGGGCTAGGGGGTCATTCAGACCGAAGGGCATCACTTTGAATGAGAATGTTTGATTTCCTAGCCTGCATCCTAGGAATGGGCGGAAGTGCCTGGCTATAGGGATATGATAGTATGCGTCTGTAAGATCGATGGAGCATGTGACGGCTCCACGCGAAGTAAGGTCCTTACTTGCGAGAGGGTAAGCATCTTGAACTTGTCGCAACGAATGAAAGAGTTTAGCTTTGACAAGTCTAAGATTACCCTTCTTTTTGTTGAGCCTTTCTTTGGCACGCTGAATAAGCGACCTTGAAATTTTAGATGCTTGACTCTCCGCAATAGCTCCTTTCTGAAGGAGTTCTTCCGCGTAATCTGTCAATTCCTCTGATGGTATCTGGTGGAATGATTTGATTGGAGGAGGCTCTTTGATCCAACTCCAACCCAATCCTTTGGACACTATGCTCTGTGCCCAATTGCTGAACCCCCACCTGTGGCGGAAGAGGAACAGCCTCCCTCCTACCTGGGGAGCCTCATTGTTGATGGGCGGGTTGACCACCACGCCCTCCTCTGAACTGCCTGCTCCTTGTTGCCCTTCCTGCGCCACGCTGACGAAAGTAACCTCTCGCCCTACCTCTTGGTTGTTTGTAACCTTGAGCCTCATATGAAGGGTTGAAGGCCGCGAGATTGCGTAGGAGGTGGATGGCTGTGATTGAGGGGACAACAGGAGGATTGGCTGGTTCTGCTTCGAACTAGCAGGTTGTCCTTGTTGGGTAACTGGGACAGCCTGCACAAATTGCTGCTGTTGCTGGTGTTTCTGATACGGCTGGAACCTCTTACCAGCCTTCTTTTGCTTCTTACCAGCAGTGGGGACGGATTCTTGTTTCCTCTTCGAGGAAATACCCCACCTAGCTCTAAGGCTCTGGTTGAGCCTAGCAGCTTCGTGGTGCACTTCGTTGACAGCGGACTCTGGGAAAGAGATCCGCTCCCCACATGCTAGAAGCCAAGAGTCTATTCGGCTCGTGCCTAATAGTACACTCCTGTAGAACATGCTTCCGGCAATTCCTCCTAGCCTGGAAGAAGTCGAAAGCGTCTGTTAGTACCGTCTGGAACTGAGATTTTGCCAAAATCTTGAACAGCGGTTCCGTAGCATAAGAAAGAGCAGCCATTTCCGTGATTATAAGGGAATTGAGGGACCTGCCAAACCTGGTTCGCGCATCAAACTCTGCCTGGATTCAGGGTCCGGCAGCCTTGGTAGCTTCTCGCCGAACTGGTCCATGGCGCAGTCCGGTTTGAGCTTACCAAGCGTGAATGTAGCTGGCAAGTTCTCCCACAATTCTCCGAAAGCCGGGAAGAGCGGAGAAGTAGACTCCGCCTCCCTCAACTGTGGGATGGGCTCATCCTTGAGGACTGCCTGAAGGGACTTCTCTACTAATTTCGTGGCGAACGGAAGAGAAACCTCCTCTTCCGTCGCGAAAATAGTAAAGGGACTCTTGTAGGCCTGGAGTTTAGTGTTCGTACACTCCCAGTCCTCAAGGCAGTGAACCCATTCCCGCTGAGCATGATCTCTACTATATAGGACAGACTCTCTAGAGATCTTGTCTTCCCTAGTCAGAGCCGTTACAGTCAGCCTAGCATAACCGATGAAAGGCTGCGTCAGACCCGGAGGGTAAAACTCGAAGTCCTCAATCCTCCGAGTTCCACACTCCGGGATAGAGATCATCCCATCCTTGAAAGGAGCGTAGGCAGCTACTCTCCCTGGGTTCTCCATGGAGAAAGCTGGCAGAGAGTCGTTTATGGCGGGAGTTGGAGAATGCCAGTGCTTGGCACTGGGGAGACTGGGAAGAGGAACCTGAGATAGCCCGGCTACTCGGTCCTCATTCTCCCTAACCCTGTTAGAGAGATCTTGTATTGACTGGCCTGATTGAGACAGAGTGCTCGACAACTGTGCGAACATCTGCTCGAATCTCGTCCCCAGGGCGGAGACTTGCGAGCCAACCAGCTCGCCCACCTGTTGCATCACCACTGCTGAGAAAGCAGAGGGATCAAAGGTGCTAGGCCCTGCTCCTCCTACCGGCGTAGCCGGAGTGGAAGCGGTGGAGGCGGGAGAAGGCACTGGCTCGGCGGGAGCGCGAGCCTTCTCCTTAGAAGCCTTGCTTCTAGAGCTCTTTGAGTGAGAAGAGCTCGGCTTCGCTTTCACCGCGTCGGCGTAGGAATCGAAGACTTCCTAGCCGAAGGAAGACGAAGACGACTTCCTAGAAGTTGTCTTGGCCAGGGTCTTCGGTTCTCTCTGTCCCTTCACCTTTGGGGGTACAGAGAGAGCGGGAGAGCGGGTAGGGATCTCAGATCCCACAAAGCCTTGGAAAGAAGCACTCGATGAAGGTACAGGAGAAGATCCAGGAGCACCCAAGGAAAGACCTTGGGCGCCCGACACACCTACCTCAACCAACAAATCCTCTACCCCTACCGCCATGGGCTCGACGTTAAGGTCCAGGGCAGCGACGGGATCCGGACCGACTCCTGGGAGGCTACAACCCCGACCCCAAAGGATTGCTGGAGGTCTTGCTGGATAGAGGCTATCAGAGGGGCCGCGGACAAGGGGTCAACGTAACCAGTCGACTTGCCCGCGGGGAAGATCTGGACGGCCAGCTTCTTATCAAGAATGTATGGCTGGCCTTTGGCGGCGTTCTTCCCGAAGCCGCCCACCCACGCTTTCAGGGTAGCGAGGGCGACTTCCCTCACACCAGTAGCCTGAAAGAAAGGCGAGATTAGCTTCTAGTGGCGGAACGGGGTTAACAAACTTATGACTAAGAGTTGTTAGTAAACGATAAGGAAGCCTATAACGGACTTACCCCATCTCCCAGCTGACCGACCAGGTCGTAGCAGATGGCGCAGGCTTCTGGGTGCCAGACGATCATCTCATTGTATGACGTGGCACAGGGGGCGTGAGACCTGCACTCATCGTGTCCGCAGGGGTCGTACAACGTCGCGTTGCACGCTGGGACCTGACAGTTGGTAGCCTGTAAGTGGAAAGATACATGAGTACCAGGTAAACACTTACAGTCTAACAGATGCTCCGCTGGTGCCGGAGCGATAAAGTTAGATTAAACCAGAGCCCCGCCAAAATACGTGTGGTAACCAGGTTGGTTGTGCCCTAGGCTATAGCTCCGCTGATGGCGGGGACACAAAAGGAAACCAACCAGGAGTGGTGGTAATTGGAAACCACGACGGAAAATGGCGGGGATGGTAGACATTAATAATAACATTACACAATTCATTGAAAAATTAGGGTATATCCTTAAAATAAAAATAATACAAACCTCTCTCTGCCCGTCTACTAGAAGAGTGCGCGGGTAAGAAGCAAGCTCCCTTCCTACCGGATAGCGGGGGAGAGATGTAAGGATATAGTAGGCAAGCAACCGACCACTAGAAGTGACCACCCCGCCCGCTAGCGGAGCCAGTAATCTATAACCAAAGGTGCCCCGGCTGCGACGGAAGGCTCCTTCCGTTATAGTGAGGGAGGTGGCTGAGCAAATGGGGAGGGGGGGAGGAAGGTCTCGGCGTAACACGGCGGGAGTAAGAGAGGGGGGAGGGATGGCCTACTCCTCCCCGCCTCACCGACTACCCGCAGGAGACCCGGTACCTCATGAGTGGTCGCCCTATACCCCCCGCTGGGAGGAACCCCTGGCCACCTCAGAGAGGGAGAGAGAGAAGGCGACTGAGGTTGACATGACAACCAAGGGGTCCCCCAGCACCTCCCTATATCAGAAAGGGAGGGCAGGGGCAGGGTAAGGTGCGATGGAACACGTGACCGCAAGTGGCCTAGGCCGCGAGCAACACAACCGTGAGAGGGCCACGTGAACCAGGCTGTACCAATACAAGGAACAAGCACCTAGGCTAGCCTAACACCCTAAATATAATAAATATATACATCGAAAAGATGGAAAAGACACTTTTAGTAAAAGAGAGAAGCGCCCAGGAGGAGGCAGACTGTTCCAAGAAACAGAAGCCTACTCGGAGCCAGCGATAGCCGATGAAGAGCAAGAGCCGGGATGCTGGGCCGGAATAATAATAATAATAGCCCTAAATACCAAACTAAGAGATATGGTAGGAGGGCTAAACTAGCTAAAACTCGATGTAAAAACAATGAACGTAATATAGTAAGCCCATAAGTATAAGAAGTCCCAGTATGGAGGACCGGGAATTCTTAACGAGGCAGCATGGCGCCGCCACGAGACAACCGGGGAACCGTATATAACCTATTTAAGAGGAAAATACTGGTACCCGGAAGATAAAAATGCGGTAAAACATTACTTATGAGTTACTTAACTTAGCCGTGGCAATAGCTGAGCGTTCCATGGTAGATTAATGAGATAAATCCCGTAATAACACAGCACAAGGAAAAATGCGTCTTGACGCTAGGTGCTAAAAATTAAGGATGTCCGCTAGGGGCGCTGCTGTCCGTGGCGTCCTCTAGTAGTAGTAGTAGCGGCTGCATCGCCCGTTGGTATCAGCTCTCTCTTGGGGGGATTCTGACTGGAAGTTCTAATTGGTGATTGTCTCGTGGTAGTGTTCCTCACTCGCCCCTATTATCATACCGACACTTCTTTTTAAGAGTGAGCGAGTCAGTTTTACTGACATTTTCTTAATTTTGTTTTTCTCTGGTAATTTTAGATTAATTTTACCTAGAAAGAATGATATTAAGGATCCTTTCATAGGCCGACACGAGCTGAGCCCAGAAAAGGGATTTTGACGTAGGAAAAATCTATTTCTGGGCGAGGAAGCCGTGTCGCCCAGTGAAATATGTCTGCTTTAGCACTATTTCTAGTAAAATATTGCTATAATACCAGAGAACTGCTAAATTGGACGTCAGAAGCTTCTGACTCGCTCACCTATATAAAAGGTGTCAGTATAAAACTGGGGCGAGTGTTAAACACTACCACAGCAACCCCTCCAATTAGCCTTTTCCTCATCAAAAGACCCTTAAATACGGGGAGCCGACCCATAGGTCACACCTAGCTACCCCGTTGAAGGCGTCTGTGACGTCATACTTTTCGATAGCCATATTGTGTTCGTACGTTCGAATATAGCAGTTTGTTCTTTTATTTTTATTCTTGGTTACGGATCGTCAATCTACCTCTTCACCCTAGTTAAGTACTGGTTCCGCCCTTTTTCAATATTTAGAGTGAATTTGCCTTTCGTTTTGCCTTTATTTAGGATTTTATTAGGCGTCACTTATAAGTAGCGGGCGGGCGGCAAGTCGCCTTTACGGCTTATCCTTGAATTGTACCGATTCGAGTGGTCTTCCTCACTGCTTGTAACGTGTGATATTTCAGTATATATATTTATTTATTTCTTGGGTGGCAGTTTTTAGTCGATCCTATTTTCGTTTATGTTTTGTTATTTTCATTATTTTCATGTTTTTCACGGGGGTCTTCATTCGAGCACGTTTCTTTATTTCGTGCTTTGCCGTTTATCCACCGTCCCCCCCCCCCCCCCCTCCCCCCCCCCCCCTGTTATTTTTAAGTTTGGTTTATTTCATTCAAGAATTTTCCCTTTTTCTTTTCGTCAGCTTGCCGTTTCTTATCTTTTTGTCAGTAGGCAAGTAGTTTTTCCCTTTTGCGCCCACCGTTATCGAGTGGCCTTCATTGCGGTTTTATATTTTACGTAAGTCTATTTTCATTTCCCCCGTTAAAGCATGATTTTCTTTTAGCTTTAAGTAATTGATTTTATTTTCTCTATGTATATGTTGGATGTTAGGTCGGTTAGCCTACATAAGCTATGCCTGCGTTTTCCTCATGATCTTTTATTTGCGAGGGTACGCTGCTCACATGATCGTCACCCCATCAGCCCTCCCTCCCTCCCCCTCACGTGGGGCCCCCAGTAGTTGGGATGCTCCTCTCGCCTCGGTTGTCGCTGACAGCCGTTCCCATCAGCGGAGGGGGGGATGTAGAGGGTCCTCCAGGACCTTAGGTTGGTGGGTGTCGCTTCTCAGCCGACCGCCTCCGGAGTTGATTATTGCTTTGCGTATGCAGCCTCGGCTTCCGTGGATTTGTTGCGCTCTGCTTCTTTCAGCTCCCGGAGCTTACATCCATACGCCTAAAACATTCCCTCTCCGCATAAGGTGGATTTAGATTCTGGCTTCTCCGGTAGTCGTTGAGGGCTATGTTTACGGAAGTTACTCTTCCGTAGGCAGAGATATGATATTTGTTATTTTAGTTCTCTTTTTTTTATTTTTATTTTTATTTTCTTTTCTTTTTGCCGCAAAATGAAGGTAAATGATTGTCGTAATGTTTGCACCATTTTAAATTAGCCATTACATAAAGTTTTATTTATGGAAATGTGCGCAATTTCATGCACAATATAACTAAAAAAACCCATGGTTGTAGCTTTTATCAGTTTTGAAATATTTTCATATAAATAACGATGTGCCAAAATTTCAACCTTCGGTCAACTTTGACTCTACCGAGATGGTCGAAAAATGCAATTGTAAGCTAAAACTCTTATATTCTAGTAATATTCAATCATTCACCTTCATTTTTCAACAAATTGCAAGTCTCTAGCACAATATTTCGATTTATTGTGAATTTATGAAAAAAAAAACATTTTCCTTACGTCCGAGCGGTAACTCTTCCGAAAAAATCATACTTGCGATTGTCGTAATGTTTGCACCATTTTAAATTAGCCGTTACATAAAGTTTTACATATGAAAATGTGCAATTTCATGTAGAATACTTCTAAAAATAATTGAAGGTTGTAGCTTTTCTCATTTTTGAAATATTTGCATTTAGATCACGATAAATAGAAAAAACCACGTTCGGTCAACTTTGACTCTACCGAAATGGTCGAAAAACACAATTGTAAGCTAAAACTCTTACTGTCTAGTAATATTCAGTCATTTATCTTAATTTTGAAATAAATTTGAAGTCTCTAGCACAATATTTAGATTTATGGTGAATTAAATAAAAAACTTTCCTTCCCTCCGCGCGCGGATTCTCCGCCGCAAATCTCCGAAATGCGTACGTCGCATTCTCGGAATATTTGCTCTGTTTCATATTAGGCGTTTCATAGAGTTTTATATATGAAAATGTGCACAATTTCATGTAGAATACAACAAAAATAATTGAATGTTGTAGCTTTTCTCATTTTCGAAATACTTGCATATAAAAAAAATATAGTATAAAAAAATTTGACATTTGGTCAACTTTAACTCATCCGAAATGGTCAAAAACTGCAATTGTAAGCTAAAACTCTTACAGTATAGTAATATTCAATCATCTATCTTCATTTTGAAACAAATTGGAAGTCTCTAGAGCAATATTTAGATTTATGGTGAATTTTTGAAAAAAACATTTTTTTACGTCCGTGCGTTACGAATTCATGCATCATTTTGTGATAATATTTTCTGTGTTGCTTTGATCGTTTTACAATGTGTTATATACCAAAATGGTCGCAATTTAGTGTACAATACAAAAAAAACTTAACTCGTTAGCTTTAACCGTTTTGCTCACAGCGGGATTTGAATATACAATTACTATATATGAAATTTTGTTTTCGCGCTATCATATATCGCATTATTTATATATGATAATGATATTTTTTTTTCATTTCTGTTGGTTGCATACTAAACTTCAGGCAATGGCAAAAAAAGGAGCCAAAAATGAATTCTTAATCTTGAGAACTAAGTGCACTGTGATTTTTTGAAAAAAATATTTTTTCTGCTTCGGCGCTCACTCCGAGACCCCCTCGCCATACGGGAGACGATTTTTATTGTACCCCTTAGGCGTTTAAGGGTTAAATGAATGAATATAGCATTGGATGTTTGCCCAGTTTTGACAGAATACTTATGCTGTTTAATTCGTACTTCTAACATTTTTTGGAGGTCAGTCACCTTTTTTGTATAATCTTTTAATTGTCTTGTTCTGCTCCTGTGCCGTTGGGCCTAATTTTTTGTAAAACCCCTTAACCCTGTTTTGATAGGTTTACTAATTCTTTAATTGAAATTTTGTATTGGATTCTAGGTACATATTTTTTTCCTTTGTAATCCCCATCTGTCATTTATAAGAGCTTTCTTTATAAATTTATTTTTATATTTCTTCAGTCTGCTAAGTAATGAACAAGAAGCTGAAAGGCCTTGCAGAAATCCATTGTTTCTCTTTTCGTGGATTTTGCCTTTAATTTATATATTCATCACATTCCATATTTTCATGATTCAGTTTTACATATACGTACTGGTATATTACTTTTGAAAGCTGATGTGTTACTGTGCTGCATCCTATCACTTTTATTTTATTTATTTTTTTTATAGAAGGTAATGTGTTTTCTAATGGGTACAATGCTTTTGCATAGTACTACTGAGGGATTAGTTTATTGATAACTTTTTGTTCAATGTGAGTTATTTGTATGCTTTTAAATTCATAGTTGGGAATTGTTGCTCAGTTGATTATTTTAACGTAAGTTGTCCTTACTGATTTATGTTAGACACTTTAAAAGACTTAAGTAGGTAAAGAAAAATTTAAAATCCGTTTAAGTCTTATAATGTTATACAGTGGAACTTTTACAACTAAAGTCCCTACGTATGAAAAATCCAGGTTACGAAAGCAAAGACGAAGATTTTTTTGCTTGTGTACGAAAATAATTCAGGTAACGAAAGGGTAAAGTCCGAGATTTGCCTGGGCCGCCGAGAACAATTTTAAAATTCATGCGCCGCCAACTCGGTAGACTCGCCACCATCCTCGTGCTCTCCCATTGGTTCCTGATGCTAGTCACAGCCTTAAGATCTTACTCTCCTATTGGTCAGCATCTGTCCTATGATGCATCTATGTAAAGGCGTTCCTTGACCATTTTTTGTGGCAGCGTTATCGTAAACACCTGGAATTCGTTCGTTCACATATATTTAGTTTGTTGACGTAAATTCGTGTTATTGGTTTCGCTTTCGTTATACTGTAAATTACTCTTATCGTGTTGTGTGTGAACTAAATTACTTACGTTATTAGCCATGGGTCCCAAGAATGTTGCTGAAGTTCACAGAAAGAAGAGGATGCTTTCTATGGAGACAAACATGGAGATAATCAAGAAGTGTTAATGTTTTCTGCCATTTGTTAATATGTTTCGTAAAGTTCAGTGTTAATGTGTTCTGCCATTTTTTAATGTGTTTCTTAAAGCTAAGTGTTCATGTTTTCTGTCATTTGTCCTCCTCTGTTGTCACTTTCGGACATCGCCTCCCATGAAAGGTAAGGTTCCACATTTTACTACATACGTACGCACATGTACGTACTGTATTTCTTTTACCCTGTACACTAATACACTTTATTTACAGGTACAGTCATGGTTATGTTAGGTATTGAATGGTCCAAATTGTTGTGTTTCATTGTTTATTGGTCAATTTAGCTTTATAATAAAATTTACTGTGGTGTTTTTGTAGGGCTTGGAACGAATTAGACAATTTACATGTAAAACATAGTTGTAGATACGAAAAAATCAGGTTATGAAGACCGCTTCGGAACTGATTAATTTCGTAACCTGAGGCACTACTGTATCTATATTCTGACAGTGAAATGCACTGGTGAAATTATTGTTTCTTTTCCTAGTATCTGGGGAAAAACCTTAGTGGCATCCAGTTCCACATTGGAAAAGTGGGTAGCATACTCACCTATCAATTTGGTAGCTTGAGTTTCCTCCCCGCTGCCACCATTGCGGAACCAGAGGAACTTATTTTTGATGATTAGAAATACATTTCGCCATTCTGGATTTGAGCAGCTCTGCAGATAAGGTGAGTAATGACAGCAGAGGAAGGATAGCACAAACAGCAAAGTTCTCCCTCTCCTCCATCACTTACTTTCTGGCCATCGTCACCTGGACCCCAATCTTTCTCCATGCTGTGGTTTTGATAGGGGAAGTCTAAATTTTTTTGGGGTAGGGTTGGCACTTGGTGCCATCCACTTAGACTTAAGGTTTATTTCTGTCTCATCTCTCTATGAGCTTTTGAGCTTGCAGGGAGTTGACATCTCTCTCTCTCTCTCTCTCTCTCTCTCTCTCTCTCTCTCTCTCTCTCTCTCTCTCTCTCTCTCTCTCTCTCTCTCTCTCTAGACTCTTCGGAGTTGCACAGAGGAGGGGTTGCGTGTGACAATTCAGATGCTTTTTTTGCTTTCTGTGTATCTTTTCTATAGATTGGGTTTATGGGTGGAAGTGGGCTACTAGTGTTCTGTCTACCCAGGGTTGGGTGACTATGGTGACGGGAGAACTTCAACTCTTCTCACCGTGACTCATCAGAGTTGCATAGAGAAGGGCTTGCGCGACCCATTTGCTGTCAGCATGGCTTTCTAAAGACTGGTTATTGGTGGCAATGGATATTGTGGGTTTTTTCAATGGCTATATACCTTCCTCTTTCAAGACTTGCAAGTGGAGGAAGAAGGCAGATTCTAGTGGCTCTAACCTCAAAAGTATTATTAGGCTTCCAGTGGTTGGTCTTTTTCTGTAGAAAGACTGATGGGACTTGTGCTAGTGGTGCCTCAAGCACCACTGCAACTGGCACTTTGTGCACAGATGCAACTGTTACATAGATCTAGGGTCCCCTGAGACTCGGTGTACCAGTACTGACCTGGCTAGCAAGGCTGGCCAGGTAACCTGCACCTCTAATGTCTTAAACCCTGTCAACAAAACCCCTGTGGGCAAGGGAAACTGAGCATATGGGTCTCTCTCTCTCTCTCTCTCTCTCTCTCTCTCTCTCTCTCTCTCTCTCTCTCTCTCTCTCTCTCTCTCTCTCTCTCTCTCTAAAGAGGACCAGGGGTCCCAGGTGTGTGACAAGGCTTATGTGGCCCTTGTCACCCAGGCCTAGTGAGAGGAGGTGCTTCCTCTCCTGTAGAAGCCTCAGTTTCTAGAAGGCTGTAGCATCATCCTGGACAGCCCTCATCCACATTCATGTGAATGAATTCTCTCCCCCCAACCTGTGGGGATGTCATCGTTGTGAGCGATGATATCCACAGCCTTGCTTACTAGATGGTGGCTGTCTTTACCAGGCTGGGCAAAGGTTGCCAGGGTCTGTTTTCTAATTGTATAGACTTATTTGGGTGTTCCTGAGAAGTGAGGGTCAGATAGGCACATGGATTGGAATCAGGAGTATGTGTACTCTCTTCCAAGCCTTGTCTTCAGATTGGGTGTCATCTCTCTCAGCATCAATCAATTCTATTTAGTAGTTGTGTATATCCTTCTTCCTAATGGAGAGATCAACTAGAATTTTGTTTCTTTCCAACTGCTGTCGAACTTTATTCATGGCAAGTCTGTTGAGATAAGCACTTTTTAGGGGTTGGCGTCGTACATGGCGGAACAGGGAGAAGAGCAGACTGACCAAGTGGCTGATGGTTTTTTTGCAATCTAGCAGCTTCACATTCTCTCCTTAGGTTCCTTAGTAGGTACTGTATCTCTTCCTCTATCTACAACAGCTCTTCTACTTTATCTTTCTTTGGTTTCTTTCTATCAGGTCATAGAAGAGGCTAGAATTTACACTCTTGATACACTCAGCAATCTGCAAGAAAAAAAGAAAGAAGAAAATTAATATGTCCGTACATACGTACAGGCAGTCCCTGGTTTTCAGCTGGGTGCTGATAAACAAAAACTGCCATTAACTAAACTGTGATTTATGGTGCCAAGTTTCTGTTAATGGTTCCTCTGTTTGATATGTTATGGCACCATAACTATCATCGGTACCTTATCGCACGGATAACTGAAATGTGGCCCGTTATGGCACCATAAACTGCCGATTTTATGGCGCTAGACAAGCACCATAAAAACTGATTACCATTGACTAAGTCAGCCAATAACCAGGGACTGCCTGTACTCCCACAACCAATACATTCATAAACAACAGAAAAAATAAATAATAAAAAATTCAATCACATATACAGACCCTACATTCAGCCCACCACACTCCTCCTTACTAAAATAAAGGAAATCTCATTTTTATTTATTTATTTTTTCAAAATTCCTTTCTCACTACCCATTCATACCCAGGAACTGGACTTTTGACTTCAGGTCCATGGGCTCTCACTCACCACCTCATCTTCACTGACCCCTACTCCAACTGCACTAGCCTCTCTTGTCTTTTCTGCCAACCAAACATCCTTCATTTACTTCCTTACTATCATCTTCCAATCCCAACAACTCTGAAGCTCTCTCTTCAACATTTTCCTTCTCATATTTCTGTTCATAGCTCTTTTTCTCTATAACCCAGTTATAGTGTGCCCCACTCCAACACTGCAAATGCAATGCTTGCTCCTCTTTCACTCTCTCATGCCATATAGGTTTCTCACCTCCGATGCATACGGACTCGATCACCTTATACTTTTTGCGCACTGCCATCATAACCTCCTGAAATGGGGCTACTCCAGAGCACATCATAGCTCTCAGATTCTCTTGATACTGTTCCACATTTGACACTCCCAAACATCCAGGTCTTTTGCAAACTTTTTCAAATACGTCAGACCTCAGTTCATTTACACTTCCAGGGACCTTTACCTTCAAATCTTCAGATAACAAATCTTTCAGTCCATACCCCACACTTTCAAAAATTGAGTCATCACTCTCACATGCTACTACCAATCCTCTTGGCAGATACTCTGGTCTTATGTCTTTCATTTTCTCTTCTTTTCCTTCCCCAGGTAGTCTAGACATTATATCTGCAATAACATTCCTTTTATCTTGGTTATAATCCAACACAAAATCAAAGTCATGCAAATCCTCTACAGTTCATGTGATTCTAGTATCCACTCCCTTCATTTTCTACAGATACACCTGTCTCATTGTACACTGACTCACTCACCTTATGGGCCGAAAATTCCGCTTCATCCATGAACCACTCACTCGTACCTTGACTTTCACCCCAACTTCCTTTAGCTTCTTCAACACCACCAGCACTGCTTGTGCTCTTCTATGATCTTACTCATAAATGTCGTCAAGAAACACCAACACACTTTTGCAGGAAAAGCTGCCCAGTACCACTCATTGTTCTCTGAAATGCAGCTGGAGCATTAGCCAATCCAAAACTGAGATTACAGGACTGATACTGGTTTTTCGTAGTCGAGAGGCCAGTTATCAGCCTACAATCTTCTGTCACTGGCATCTTCTAATAACCCCTTACCAGATCCATCTTGCTAAACACCTTCATCCCATGCATACTGTATATGTACATAGGTGGATACTATACACATAGGAAATCTTTCTTTCACCGTTATTTCATTTACTCTGATAATTAATGCACATTTTTAGTCTTCCTTCAGCCTTTTTTACTGGTACAATTGGACTATTCCAAGCACTCTTACTTGGTTCAGTTACTCCTATCCTTTCTAATTCATCACACTGCTCTTCAATCTCTTATGTTACTGAAGCCAGGAAATGTCAGGGTCTTTGAAAAATCGGGGTGTCGTGTCATCAGTCGGTTGAATACAGAACTCTGGCAACCTAGCTGTCCCAAAGTATCATCACCTTGACTCAACACACCTTTCTTTCCCACAATAGCTCATACACCTGCTCTTTCTCGCTCGACTTCTCATTCAATCTCACCTTTTGCCTTAGCTTTTCTTTACTCTGCTCTTCTGACTTTTCCCCCTTCAGCCATCACATTAGATCCCTTACCATGTTTACCATTACTCAAATCGATCATATTTCTTAAGCTTCTTAATCTATCACCATGTGTATACCTCTCCACCTTTTATTTTTCACATCCCCATGCACCTTTGGGTCCTTTACATCCATAATTCCATCAAACTTGTGACCCGCCTTATATCATAGCATGCCGAGCTACCATCTATCATGAATATTTCACCCAATCCTTCTGCGCCAACTCCAACATTGGTTCTCCACCTTACTTTCACACTCCACACACTCCCAAAATCTCTTGGCAATGGTATGTCCTCCATCGCATACACCTCCACTCCAGAAACAATCTTTAAACTTGCTTGTCCATCCTCCTCCACATAGAACTTTACCCTCTTTTTATTCCCCCTTCGTATCTCCATCATTTCTTGTTCTGAGTAGCACCTCCTCCAGCCTTATTCCCTGGAACTGTTAACAGACCCAACAAAACTGGTGCAAACCTTTACTTCCAATCCTCCAATCCTTGTTACATATCCAGCACATTCCTCCCTTTGTGCTATATTTCCTTTTCAGCACATTAATCCCTCTATGCTATATTTCCTTTTATTTTCTCATACGCCTTTCTGAAAACCACATTTCCACTACAACCAGTATCAATCAGTGCTTTCACCGCATTCTACTTTAACACACAAACAATAATCTACTCGTTCCCCAAAACAGACATTCCCACTTACAAACCCTTCTCTCACATCTATCCCTTCAATACCAGAGGGCTCATTATGGTAAACACTCTTCACACTTAGTTTTTCTGGGATTGTGGTTTGCTACAGTAGATTTCCTCCATATGACCCTCCATCCCACATCCTTCACACTTGCTCAGAGGGTTCTTACATGTCCGTCAAAATGCCCATTCTTTCCATGGTTTCCACAATGACTTCCATTTACTCCTACTTTCTTTCCATTAGGACAGTCTCACTTGATGCCCCACCTTTCCGCAGCTGAAACATTTCAACTATTTTGCTTGCGGGCAGTCTGTGTCATGGTAATCGCTCTATAGGGAAGAAACTTATATTAAAGGAAAGGAAAATGTATCTTCTTCCAGTAGGTCTGCAGCAAGGAGGCATTCCCGCACCTGTTTGAGGTATCTGTTCTCATGGTTGTTTGAGAATACTCTGGGGTTTTGTGGAATTCCAGCAAGCGGCCGTCGTTAGAAACGCCGCGTTTTGAATATGACGTAACATTTCGTCGAGAGCCTTCTAAAAAGTTTCTGTCGAGGGACGGTGACGTTCGCTAGTTATGCTTCGCTATTTCAGCCAAGCCCCAAGATCGACGTATATATATAGGACTCTGAGGAAGTAGAGAGAATCAGATCATCAGAGATAAGGGAAGAAAGAAGAGACAAAGGATAAGAGAGGAAGAGGATGGACGAGGAGAGTGGGAATGGGAACAAGTAAAGTCCGTAGTCGGAGAGAGAGAGATCCCGACGTGAGTAACCCTTTCAGAGAAGAAACTTCCTACAAGCGGTTTTGAGAAGTAACCCGCCCCTCAAGTTTCAAGACTAAAGCATTCCTTCCTGCAGTACGAAGATAAGAAGCCATCTGAAGTTTTTACTGTCCCCTTTTGTGAAGCCCTCGCTTCAAGTACCGCTCTCAAAAGCTGCAATACTGGCCAGCAAGTATTTCATTACTGCACTGTTTCCCCAATTTCACATATTGTCATATTTAATTTTGTTATGTAAATAGGAGAAATCATTCTGCATTTATCTTTGTTAATAAGCTTGTAAATAAACTTCTGTTCTGTTTGAGTTTCAATTGTTGGTGCTGTTCTGTTTGAGTTTCAATTGTTGGTGTTGAATCCTTTTTGTTTAAAGAACCCAAGCGGATTCACATCTGTAATAGTTGGCAACCTAAGGCCAGGATATTCGGCACCGTAACAGATTGAAACTGGGAGAATATAGAAAGAACCAGAATGAGTGAGATGACGAAAGAGTTTATCGAGTCTAGTAAGCTTCTAGGTCTGGGAGGGAATGATCTCCGTGAGTATGTTGAGAGGAAAGAAAGGGAATAGTATGAAAGAGATGAAAGAGCAGCTGAGAGATAAGTAATGAAAATGCAGCAAGAGAAAGAAGTAATGAAAATGCAGTAAGAGAGAGAAGCAATGAAAATGCAGCAAGAGAGAGAAATGATGGTAATGTAGCAAGAAGAAAGAGAGAAAGAATGTAAGCATCAGCAAATCTATTACTTCAGCCTCAATTCATGTTTCTCTTTCCAAATCTACAATGTTTGCAATATCTTCAGTTTTTTCCAAGCTAGATATTATTCTAGCTTCAAAGCTTTCTACCAGTGTGTTGTATGGGAATACTTTCAAGTATGGTGAATCACTTTCGGATGACCTTACCCATTTTCTTTTGCGATTCATTTTCTTTCCCTCAGTTGACTCTTGTGGACGCAGCCGAGTCGCTTAAGGCTGTCTCCTTTACATCGAGTTGTGGATGCAATACAGTTCTCGGTTGCCGTCGCCTCTTGTCACCAAGTGTTACAGTGGACCCCCCGTATTCGCGTTCTCCAGATTCGCGGACTCACACATTCGCGGATTTCTCTCGGGAACGTTTCCCTGCATTATTCGCGGAAAATTCGCGCATTCGCGGTATTTTTCTTTGATAAATATCCACAAATTCCTGGTTTTTTTAATGAATTTCATCATAAAATGCACTTTTTGTGATAAAACTATTAAAAAAACCATGTATGAAAATTTTTAGTTGGTTTTTCTTGAGTTTTAACTAACAAAATAGGCTGTTTTTAGCATTTTTATAGGGGTTCCAAACATTCGCGGATTCTAACTATTCACGGGGGGGTCTGGTACGCATCCCCCGCGAATACGGGGGGACCACTGTACTTCCTGTCACCAGGTGTTGCCTCCTGTTGGCAGCTGTCTCCTCCTGTCACCCTCTGGCAGAAGAAGAGAGAGAAACTCCTTTGGTTTGATCGGCGTTTGTCGCAACATTACTCTTCGCTGTAGTATCCTCATCATTTAGTTGAGGAAAGAGGCCACATTGAGAATATGTCTCGTTTGTCTTAGAGTATTTGGCACCCTTTAAGTATTTGGAGAAGAGAACCTAAGCTTTCTCCTTCTATTGAGCATGTTTCATAACTTTTCTCATACTCGGTCACACAAAGCTCCCTTTATGTCTGCCGTGGCTTGTCTTTTAGTTTTTTATGAGATTGCAGAGAGTTGGAGACCACATCTTGTGATACAGGCACTTAAACCATCTACAGTAGGATGTTCAGTTTCTTTCTCTTTCCTGTGGAAAGACAGATTTGAGACTGACAGGCTCTTTGGACATGCAGAAATGGAGTCTTAGTCTAGCTTTGAGTTTTTCTCTCTTACTCAGTATGTTGTCTCTGCATCAGCTTAGAGAGGTGGAGGTGCCAACTAAGGGAGTTTGTGAAGCCAGCTTTAAAGGTTTTTGTGCCAGCAGGAGTTTAGCAAGGAAGACAATTAGTTTTAACTCATTTCTGATGCTGCATGCTGATGTTCTCATGCTTATACTAACTCAGTTTAGAAGAAGTGAGATCACTTTTGCTTCTGTATGCTTATGAGGTTCAGGTTAAGGTGATATGGGAGTTTGTATATATTGGTACAGCCTTGTTTATGTATTTATTGGTATCTTGTTTAATACCTTTTGGGGATAAGTTGTGCCCTCAGGTTCTGGTAGATGGAAAGTTGCAAGCCTCCTGACATGATTGGAGAGACTTGGGAGCGGTACCTTACATGGTGGAAGTAGTGAAGGGGAGTTACTATTCCTTTTTTGGTTATCCTCCACTGGTTTAATTTCCTATAGCTGTTCCTTTGTCTTCTTTAATAGAAGTTTCTCTTTGTTTAGTAGTATGTTGTATTATAGAGAGATGAATGGACCAGGCCATATTTCACTGGGATTTTACCTCTTGACTTTCCTAGCTCCATAAGCAATTGGAGATAGGCGGTCATTTTTGGACACTTTGAGACTGAATAACACTGAATAACACGAAGTGTCTGTCCCCATACTTTTTTGCTTTTTCTAGCATGGTTTTAGTGATTATAAGGACCAATCAGACTTGTGGTGGACATGCAGAAAACTTATTCCTCTTACCAGTACATCCTCAGTGACACAAGTTCCTTCCAGGTGTATTTACAATAGGGTATTACTGTTTAGTGCACTTTGTTGGGTAGCACCTTGATAAGCATTGTCAGGGAGTTTGTTGCCCATGTTGGATGGTGTCAATTTTTAGGAGCAAGAATCTTTTCTACTGAATCAGTGGGTCAAGTTGGCTAACTGTTGACAGTAGTATTCCAACTGGTAGCCTACCTAGATGATTGGCTTATCTGGGGGTCCACCAGAGAAGAGTGCATATAGAGCCTTAGAGTGGTAGTCGACAGACACTAGTCAAAAGTTTTTTGAATAAATTAGAACAAATCTAATTTTACATTCAGCAGACGCTTTCAGTGGCTGGGACTTTGTTGGGATATTTTTCATGGCCAGTTGTCCCTTCCCACCAATGCTCAAAACAGAATAAGGAAAGACCTGAAAAGGTTCCTTGCACAGCCCAGTGTTTCAAGACGACAGTTAGAGCATATGATGGACTTGTTAAAGATCGCATCTGTGGCAGACCCAATCCTCAGATTGCAACTAAAAAATTTAACAAATTCTGGCTACTGCATGCAAGAAAATATATTTGTAATCAGCTTCATCAAAGGAGTCGAAGGGTTGGGAAGATACTCCAACCATGGACCTGGAAGGGGTCTGTGGCAAAACAGGTCACCCTGACTCCTCCATCTGCACAAGTTATAGTACATGAGGATGCCTCCTTGACAGATTGGGGAGGCCACTGGGGGGGATTGTTGGGTAGCAGGGAGGTAGTCAGCTGCCCTGAGGTGTCATATCAGCTTCCTCGAGCAGATGGCTGTCTTTCTGTCCCTCAGAAAACTGAAACCTCCAAAAAAGGACCAACATTTTGTTTGGTCCTAGAAATATGACTGCAATGTCCTGCATCAAAAGGTCGGGCTCATGGTCATCCCTCAATACAGTAATGCTACCTATCCTTCGAAGGACACAAGCAAAGAAATGGCACAGACTCTCTCAAGGAAAACAACAGCCATGACTGAGTGGATGTTAGACAATCACTCTTTTCAATTAATTGCCAACATGCTTCCACATCTGGAAGTGGACCTGTTTGCCATATGTGAGAACCACTAGCTTCCAGTGTGTGTGTCTCTGAACCTGGACAGTCGGGCAATAGCAAGAGATGCATTTCTACAATACTGGAACAAATGTAGGACGTTATATCTTTGTCCTCCATTGTCTCAGATTTTAAACTTTTGAACAAACTTCTAACCCTCAATGGAACCGCTTACTTAATAACCCCAAATTGGCTGAACAGTTATTGGTTCCTATTGGTTATATCTTTGCACCATTAAATATAGTTGGCATTCAAAATAAACAAAAGAATAATGCTTGGGTGACCTGGATTCTAAACAAAAGAATAATGCTTGGGTGACCTGGATAGAATCCTTACAATCATTTTTCCCCACCAGTTGGCGTTGGAATGTTTACATTCTTGTTAGATTTCTTCTTGCCATGGCCTGTATCTTTGGTGTGACTTGGCTATACTAATTTTGAATAAATTTTGGCAGATTTTTAATTGTATTGTGTTGTGCTTATTTTCTGTATTGTAATATGATATCTCAGCAGTTAGAGATAGAAGCTTTAGGTTCTGTAGGAATGTTTTGTTTTAACTAAATGTATGTGATTGGACATGATGTGATTTTTCTTCTCATGAAGTGGTCTGATTAGACAATACAATATTGTTACGTATCAGAAGATGCAAAAGGTCAACAGACTGAGTAGACATAAGTCTGTGTACTATACATATCTTTTTCTGGTATTGCTTCTCTCTCACGCCTTCAGCTTTGTCTTCTCATGATCCCATTTTGGTTCAAGAAAAATAATGAATAGGTGAAGGAAGATATGTTTCTCTTGTACCACAAAGGGTCTCTGTGATTGATTGTTTTATGTTAGTTAAAAGTTTCAGTCCTCCTGGGCCTCTGCGAGGCTCATAGGGCAGGCGCTGATCTCCTGTTTCTTTGGCTGACAGCTAGTGGGGGACAGGTCCCACTGCCTAAGTCACGTAGGCAGTGTGTCCCTAGCCCCACTGTGTAACCTCCTGCCAGAGCTGGTACCTATTTTCCTTTTTTATTTAGTGAAAGTTTAATTTTAACTTCAGCCATTAGTCTTGAACTGTACAAGAAAAATAGACAAGATAAAGGTTGAACAGGATTTTGCCTCTTCTTGGTGGTTGTTTTTCACTTTTGCATTCTTTATCCCATTTTCACAAAGCTATGCTCTATAATTTAATGTCAGTTGGTTTTTTAAATGTGTTCTCTCATCTCTTTATAGGTATTGCAAAATTAGTCTTGGCATTAGCAATAATTACTCAGTAATTTAAAAAAACCCAGTAAGACTACTACTCCCATGCCAAATACAGACCCTGTACAGAACAGAAAGGGCAAATGAAATTACCAAAACAAAAATTAAGCATTCATGTGCCATGTATGAAATCTGTGAAGTAAATACCACCATGTTTTGTTTACAGGTAACTGCGTATGGTGAAGATGGTAGAAGCTCTGCATTACCACATCTGATCCATACTCCAAACTCTGGACAGATTGGTATAATTCTGGATCATCTCATTTTAAATGTTACCAAGTAAGTTTGATTTTATGAATATAAACTACAGAATGTCCAGTACAGTAGCTAGATTGCCTCTGGTAGGCTTAGGCAGTAATTTTTCTTTTTCAATCATAGAGAGCTTGGCTAAGTAGTAGGTTTTGTCTGAAACTAGCTCTTGTGTGCAGTATATGACTGAAAATTAATGCTATGAGTCAAAATAAAGTGAATTACACGTTTAACAACATGGTTGCTGGAACAGAACCCCATTATTAAATGAGGAGTACCTGTAGTTTCAGACCAGTGAGTCAAATTTCTATGTTAAAATAGGGCTTGCATTAAGTACTGGAGAGTTGAAATGCAGTATACTGAATGGTGAAGAAACTGAACTTAAGTGGGAAAAGACCAAAGGGAACCAGTGAGTAATTAATGATGATGTTTCTAATCATTTGTAGTTGGAGGGTGTTGCTGAGAATCCTTAGTACTGCTAATGGTGCATCAAACAAGGCACATAATAGGTGATACCTCTTTGCAAGGTTAATTTGTTGCTGCTCTTCTGATGACTTGAGTTAGGAGAACTTTTGTGAACTATCTATAGTTATAAATGGTTTTTTTATTTGTTTTGAAACTTCATTACCTAAGGCAGAATTAACAGAAAATGCAGATTATTTTTGGCTTGTTGTGAATAATTTTTTTTTTTACTTGCAGTGAAGCTTCAAATGAAGAAGGTGCTGCTCCTATTTCTGGTTTTTCTAATCCACGCTGGGCAATGGATTTGGTATTTTTTTCCATGGAACATAGGGATTCTATTAAAAAAGGATTCGAGTATGAGACGGTGAAGAGTTTAGATGATGAATATTCTCCTGGTGTTTTTAATGTAAGCTTGTTTTTAGCTTTAGTATTGTATAGGTATTACCCCATAAAAGTATTATACATTTTCTCTTCCATACATTATATTGATACAATGTTTTGGAAAAATTATGTAAATTTTTTTTTTTTTTTAGTTTTTGAGACCCCATGACTGGCAGTCCTCGGTTTACGACGGGGTTTCCGTTCTTGAGATGCGTCATAAGCTGAAAATCGTCATAGGCCAGAACATCATCGAAAATTCTCTAAAATCTAAAGAAAACCTTACTTTTAATGCTTTGGTTTTATTGAAAACTATATAAATGGATTTTTTATTGTGTATTTCATGTCAGATTGGTGTCGTAACCCTGGAATATAATTGAATATAATTGAAAAGCGGCATAACCTCAGAACATCGTAAGCTGAAACCATCGTAAACTGGGGACTGCCTGTATGTACCATACTTGTGTTTTGATGAATCATCGTTTAGCCCTCAGTTTATCTCTTTATTTATAAAAGCCTGCATTCCCAAAGAATATAGATATTTCCAGTTATTTCCATCCTTTTGCCTTTTAAAAACATAAAATGTTATTAATATTGGGAGCAAAGTTTATTGTGTTTTTAATATATACGCACAATGTGTGTTCTTGCCTTCTCTTATAATTGAGGCTTATTTATCAACCCCATCAGTTGTGTACAGTGGTACCTCGTTTGTTGAACGCTTTTTATGTTGAACATTCCATTTTCAAACAAAATTTTTTTATAAAATTTTGTTGTCAAACAAATACTTGTACTTCAAACTGACTTGTGTTCAACAGCCTACTGCATCCTACCAGAAAAACTGTATTAACATGTTTTCTCCTTTATATAGTTTTCTCCGTATATAGTTTAATGATAACCATATTCAACAAAATAAATAAAAGAATAAAGTATTTCAATATAAATTTTAGCATAAAAAATGTAGAAAACCATACATCACCATGGTGACATGATGAGGGAGCGTTGATATTGTTTAGAAGAGGAGAAGAGACAGATAAAATATTACTGTATGTATGTAAAAGCAGTAACAATTCACATAAAAAAATAAAAGGGAATTTCACAAATTTAACAATGATAAAATATGAAAATAATCAAATGCAATACAGTAACAATAAAAATATATAAAAAAAGTCTTAATTGAGCCAGTGTTTGGTGCGCTGAGTAAGATGTTATAGTTTAATGATAACCTTATAAAAAAAAAGTATTAATTGAGCAGAGATGGAAGGATTTTTTGTATTTTTGAGGAATAATGAATGAATGGTTTTAGGTTATCAGGCATCATTATATTGTTGAGAAGAAAATGAGAATAGACAGTAAAAACATTACTATGTAAGTAAAAACAGTACCAATTCATATATAAAAAATAAAATGGAATTTTACAAATTCAGCATAATGATAAATTTATACATGAAAAATCAAATGCAAAACAGTAATAAAAATGAAAAATAAAAAAATTACTGGAGCCGGTGTTGGGTACACTGAGTGAGATGATAGAGAGGAGAGGGAAGGGATGGTGAGGAGTTATTGGATGGGAGACAGATCTGCTTTCCACTGACTTGCCAGCAGGGCTGGGATGATTATTCACTCATTTCTTTCACTTACACTTTTGCAAATAATTTTCCTTCTGTTCTTAGAATAAAAATGATTTATTAGTTCCTGTTTTCACTTAAGCACTCTCAGTAAGTGATAACTGAATTCTTCACTTAGCAGACACTGTTTTGTTGGCAGTATTATTCCTTTGGATTGCTTACTTTCCAAGATGTAGAGATCTGTGAATTATCAGCTTTTTGTTTCTCCCACAAATCTAACTTTCACCGTGTTAGCTTCATTCCAGCTTGTGGTTTCAATTTATTAACCCTTTAACGCCAATTGGATGCATTAAACATCGACTAAAATTGTCTGTCGTATGCCGATTGGACGTATGGTACGTCGACGAAAAAAAGTTTTTTAAAAAATTCGCTGTAAAAATAGTTATAGGCCTACTAGGCGAAAACTTTTGAATCACACGCCTTGGGGGATGCTGGGAGCTCATGGATCTAGGCGTTGTTTTGTTTACAATTGTACCTAGGCGTGCAAGCGTGAATTTCTTTCTTCTCGCACTGAAAAGCATCAGCAACACATCTCAGAAATTATTTCGTCACTTTGACATAATTTTTGCACCATTTTATATTAGCTGTTACATGGCGTATTATATATGAAAATGTGCACAATTTTATGTAGAATACAACAAAAAACAACTCATGGTTGTAGCTTTTATCAGTTTTGAAATATTTTCATATAAATAACGATAAGTGCTAAAATTTCAGCCTTTGGTCAACTTTGGCTCTACCGAAATGGTCGAAAAACGCAATTGTAAGCTAAAACTCTTATATTCTAGTAATATGCAATCATTTATCTTCATTTTGCAACAAATTGGAAGTCTCTAGCACAATATTTCGATTTATGGTGAATTTATGAAAAAAACTTTTTCCTTACATCCGCGCGGTAACTCTTCCGAAAAAATCATAAATTTTTTCGTCCGATTGTCGTAATGTTTGCACCATTTTAAATAAGCTGTTACATAAAGTTTCATATTTGGAAATGTGCAGAATTTCATGTAGAATACAACCAAAAACAACCCATGGTTGTAGCTTTTATCAGTTTTGAAATATTTTCATAAAAATAACGATAAGTGCCAAAATATCAACCTACGGTCAACTTTCACTCGACCGAAATGGTAAAAAAACGCAATTGTAAGCTAAAAATCTTACATTCTAGTAATACTCAACCATTTTCCTTTATTTTGCAACAAATTGGAAGTTTAGCACAATATTTCAATTTATGGTGAATTTATAAAAAAAAAAGGGATCGCCCCAGTTTTATACCGACACCTTTTTATGTAGGTGAGCGAGTCAGAGGCTTCTGACATGTCCAATTTAGCAGTTCTCTGGTATTATAGTAATATTTTACTAGAAATAGTGCTAAAGCAGACACATTTCACGGGAGCGACATGGCTGAGCCCAGAAAAAACATTTTCCTTACGTCCGCGGTAACTCTTTCGAAAAAAATCAGAAATTTTTTCGTCCGATTGTCGTAATGTTTGCACCATTTTAAATTAGCCGTTACATATGTTTTATATATGAAAATGTGCAAAATTTCATGTAGAATACAACAAAAAACAACCCATGGTTGTAGCTTTTATCAGTTTTATTGAAGGTAAAGATTTCTCACCTTACAAAATTATCATGCTCCAAAGCAAAGTTGGTTTTTTAATAAAGTCTAGTTTTTTATCTCTCAGGGTAATTCCTGGGAACCAGTCCAAGAAGAGCCTCGGTTAGGCTTAGAGGTCTGGTTAAACTAATCCTTAAGCTTATTCTATCCTGGAGTCTCACCTGTTGCTATCTGTTGAATTTTTGTAGGTTTAGTATTGAAATGGATCTTCATTCACTGCTATTTTTAGGGCTGAAGATTAAATTATTTACCAATTCTGCATTTCATTATTAGGCCAATAACAGACTGAATGATTAGTCTAGAAGAGGACATCCTTAATTATTTTAATTATCATATTTTCTATGGTTTGCACGATGCTTAACAACCATGTAATATTTACAATATATTTGTTTTCTTTTTCAGATAGACATGATTACAACCAACCTTTCTCGTGTAAATAGCACAGGTGCATACATGCAGTGGCGACCTGTTTGCTACTTGACCTCAGACCTGGACATTACCTATTCGACTTTTCCCCATGTTAACACCACGTTTGAAGAACTAAATTACCTTGATGATTCCATAAAAAAATCATTAGCCTATGCAGTATTTGGTGAGGAAATTATCAATTCATTAGTATCAACAAAATCAGTGATCGCCTTTGGTCAGTCAAAAGATGGTTTCTACACTGGATCTAATTACACAGCTTGGTGAGTTATACAAATTTTTATTAGAAATTAACCCTTTTGCCAAATATTTCTAATATTTTTTTATTAATTATAAAAAGGCATTGGTTATTAATTATGAAATTTAATATTTTATTATTAAGTATAAAAAGGCATTGTTTTTTATTTATGAAGTAAATTTTTCAACTTTAAAGATATTATTTAACAATCCCAGTGCAAATGCAACTTTCATGTAATTTATTTCAACTACCAATTGCAAAAAATTAAAGTACATATCATTATTAATATATGGAGCCTTACATTCAATAGTTTATTGATTTGGATTTTTTAAGCTCTTATAACTTGCCAGGATGAAAACTGAAAAGAATTTAATATAGCATTTCATCTTTTTTGAATATCAGATTCTAAATAGTCGTGCAATATACCAATCCACTGGTTCTTGATCTGGTCTTGAAGATGGAGCTGGTTATGGGTTCATGTCATGGTATGAGCATGTTTATTTTTATTAAGGTGATTTATTATGGCCTGTCTACCCTAGCAGGCATGCTTGTCTTGCATTTCCAGCTGCTTATATTTTCTCTTGCTTCTGAAGCAGTGTTACCAGACAATTGTATCGTTCTGGTTCCATACTCAGTCAGTCAGTATAGTGGAACGGGTTATAGGAACAGTGTTTGCTTGTTGGGCAGTGCCTGTTAATGTGGATAGGGCTTTACACATAAATGTGTATTATAGCGTACTAATTGACCATACAGCTTTCTTTATTTGAGAAAACCAAGTAATACATAACTGTATTATTCTGTCAGCATGTGTAAATGCTAATTCATACAATTTACAAACTATACTACTGAACTTCAAAAAAAGATTCAAGTCTTGTAATTTCATAATATTTGTAAAATTTCATTTTGTAAACTGAATGGTAGAAGTTGTACAGTATAATGTAATGAAAGGAAGCCAGATATTAAGATGATTGTTTAACAAAGACCGATTAACAGAGGTACATAATGCAAATATCATAATGTTTAATAATTTCATATTCATGTAAATTTGATACTCAAGGTATATTAATCTACATTGTTATATGTATTCAATTTTGTTAATCTTGTATATGCCACATATAAAGTAAGGTGATCTTGCTTGTTATTAAAAATCTCAGTAAGTAGGCTGGTAGGATACTCATTATGTCTACCAGTAGTACTATCAACTTGTAAACACATGCTAGTGTTTGAGTATTTTAGGATGACATAAACTGTAGAAAACTGCCTATATTATTTGATTTGAAGTGAAAAATAGTTGAATTTTTCATTTGTAATAAATCCAAGTTAATTTATGATTTCATCAAACAGTATGTCTGGTGGTTGCAAGAAAATGAAGTTTGGTAGCTTAGGCTAGACCCACACCCTCAAACTATTTGGTAAAATGCTACATCATTTAAATCTTAAGTACACTTTACTGTAGAATTTATTAAATAATTTCTCTGCGGTGAAAGTTATCCAATCATCATCCCAAGGAAAAAATATCATATAAGAATGATAACAAGGAAAGGAATCTTAGCTAAGCAATTGCTAGATCAGTGACTAGTGATTGAGCAGGTATTTAATTTTTTATATTTTATCTTATTTTAAGAACATTTTTATTTCAAATAAGTCAAAGTCACATTGTTAAAGTAATTTTGATCTAACAATTCTCTCCAAGCATAATTCCAGTGCCTTAAAATAAGAAATAACTTTGCTAGCCTTTCCTGTCGTTCATTTGTTTTTACAAGATGCTTTCCATTATTTGAAATATAACAGATTAGACTGCAAAACTTCACTCCAAGTATTTCAGAATATATTGTAGAGTAGTGATTAATTTATATGCAGGAAAATAAAATATTTCTATAATTATTAAAAGAGAAAAAATGTGCCACTGTAGTGTGTTATCTACAGTATATAGTACCCTGCGATGGACTGAGAGTTTCAGTATGGCTGTTCAAGGTCACATGCTTGACAGAGAGATTGCCACTCCATGTTACTGATGCTCTACGAGACAAACAACCCGAAAGCCAGTGATCAAGTCATGGATTCCAGGTGAAAGGAGTGCATAGCTTGAGGCCTATCCTACCTCTTAGAAAACCTGGCTCCGTGGTCTAAAGGCACATATGGTATATAAGTACTATGTGCATTATTTTCCGTGGTGTTGTTTTATTCCTGATTTTGTTGTGATGTCATATTTTAGATTTCCATTTCTTTTTGGGTGGCTCAGCTCACGTTTTCTTATTTAGTCATGATTTTAATTAACCCTTAAATGCTGAGCCGGTATTTCCGAAAATGTCTCCCGTATGCTGGCGGCGTACGCGAGTGAGCGCCGAAGCGGAAAAAAAGTTTTTCTTTAAAAATCACAGCACGCTTAATTTTCAAGATCAAGAGTTCATTTTTGGCTCCTTTTTTTGTCATTGCCTGAAGTTTAGTATGGAACCATCAGAAATGAAAAAAAAATATCATTATCATATATAAATATTGGAATATATGACAACTCGAAAAAAAAATTTCATATATAATTGTATACAAATCGTACTGTGAGCAAACTGGTAAAGCTAATGAGTTCATTATTTTTTCGTTGTATTGTACACTAAATTGCGATGATTTTGGTACATAACAAATTGTAAAACAATCAAAGCAACACAGAGAAAATATTATCACAATATGATGCATGAATTCATAATGTGCGGATGTAAAAAAAAAAAAGCAGTTTTCAAAAATTCACCATAAATTGAAATATTGTGCTAGAGACTTCCCGTTTGTTGCAAAATGAAGGTAATTGATTGAATATTAATAGACTGTAAGTGTTGTAGCTTACAATTGCAGTTTTCGACCATTTCGGTTGAGTTAAAGCTGACTGAAGGACAAATTTTTTCTATATCGTTATTTATATGAAAATATTTCAAAACTGATAAAAGCTACAACCATGGGTTGTTTCGTGTTTTTATTCTACATGAAATTGTGCATTTTTGTACATGAACTTCCCTGACAGATATATACTTAGCTATAGTCTCCGACGTTCCCGACAGAATTTCAAATCTCGCGGCTCACGCGACAGGTAGGTCAGGTGGTCTACCTTACCCGCCGCTGGGTGGCGGATGTACGAACCACTCCCGTAAGCTTGTCAGATTTTTCTCTGTCGCGGGAACGATAACAACTGTTGTCGGTTCCTCTCGATAGTTTTTCGATTCTCGCTTGCCTGGAGTTAATTTGGACTTCTTTTGGTGACGTATTCGCTTTGTTTGGCTTGGCATACGCTGATTGTGGACCGGTTTGATTTTGAGTTTGATTTTCTTTAACGATGTCTGATCTAGAATCGGTAGTTAAAACTTCGGTTTTGTTTAGGGTTTGCGTGAATGAAGGATGTAAGGTGAGGTTGCCGAAAGCTTCGGTAGACCCCCACACGGTTTGCATGAAATGCAGGGGGAATGAATGTGCTTTTGCTAACCCTTGTAATGAATGTAAGGGATTGAATGAAGAAGAATATAAGGCTCTCTCTTCTTATGTTAGGAAGTTGGAACGTGATAGAGTGCGTAAGGCTTCCTCTAGAAGTTCTAGCAGATCTAGAATGAGTGAGTTGGATGTGGATCCTAATAGTACTAACATAGAATTAGAACCTTCTTCCCAAGTTGCAGCCCCGGCTCCCCGCACCGAAGCCGAAGATTCGCCTTCGGAGGCGGCAGCTCTGAAAGCCAAGAATCGTTCTATGGATCAGAAGATTCGTCAGTTGGAAGGTAAGGAGAGTGTTAGTGATCAGTGCAGTGTCCCCAGTGTTGTGGAGGGTGCGTCTGAACCGCTCCTTAGTGCCTCTAGGCCTAGACCTCTTCCAGACTCCCAGTTCCAGTGGAGTAGGAAAGTCGAAAGCCGCAGGAGGGCTAGGGAGAGCCCCCACCGGTCAGGCGTCCCCTCGGCAGATCCTGAAGTACGCTCCCAGGCTGCCTCGGATCGCTACAAGAAGGAGCTCCTACGCCAATGCTTCTCCTCTTCGTCGTCTCCCTCTCCGAAGAGAGGTTGGAACTCCCCGGATGCGTCGCGCCCGTTGAAGAGGGCTTGGAAGGCTCCATGCAGTCCTTTGGCTTCTAGTCCGGAGGTTTTCCCGGAAGAATCGTCGGAGGAGGCGAAGAAACCCAAGAAATCCTGTGATCGTTCTTCTTCTCGCGCTCCGCGCTCGGCGCCTGCTTCCGAGGAAGAACAAGAAGATTCTCCTACGAGAGTACTCGCGGGACTTCAAGCTCAGATCACGGCGCTAGCAGACTCTCTAGCAGTTAAGATCCACGTAGGAAGAAGGACGTTTCTCTTCCGATCAAGAGATCTAGGCTCCGCTCTTCAGAGGATCGTTCTCCTTCATATGGGGAGGTTTCGTATGAAGGTGGGGGCTCGCGTGAGCGCCCTCGCTCGAGTGAGCGCCCTCGCTCGCGTGAGCGCCCTCGCTCGCCTGGCTCTCTTTCGATTTCAAGACGCCAAACATCGGTAGGACGCTCTATGGAGAAAGAAGTTTTTTCTCCAGATTGGATTCCCGCTTCCGGTAAGCGCACTGCACCTGCTCATCACGCGATTTCTTCAACTCCCTCGCGTGAACTTACTCCTCGGAAGCAGCCTCAAGGATTCTAAGAAGGCGCCCTTATACAAGTAGGCGTTCTTCTTCCAGATGTCACTCTCCTCGAGTGTCGGATCGTGACTTCTCTCCTGACAGGCATCTAGAGTCTGGTAGGAGTAGTGTGCATGATAGACGGCCTACTGTTAGCCGCTCCCCGCAAGGTAGGCGCCAAGAGCCTACTGCACATAGATCTCCTAGTAGGCGCTCGTCTCTTTTATTTAAGGCGTCATACTCCTGATTATTCTCCTAGGGGGCAGACAACAAGAGTCTTTCAAGCGCCCTTCTCCGTTTTGTAGGCGCTCTCCCGCTTCTAGGCGCACTTCTCCTGACCGTTTGTCTCTTGGTAGGCACCAGGAATCCCGGAAGCGCCCTTCTCCAAGTAGGCGCTCGTTAGTTTTGAAGCGCCCTTCTCCTGAATGTTACCCTCTTGTTAGACGTCGAAGAGTCTCGCAAGCAGCCTTCTCCTAGTAGGCGCATTTCGCCTTCCAGTCGGACTTCCGTTGATCGTACGCAACTGGACAGGTATGGAGAGCCGCGCAAGCGCTCTGCTCTCGATAGGCGCTCTTCTCCTGGCAGCCGCTCGCCTCAGGATAGGCGCATAGAGTATAGTAGGCGCTCGCCTCCTCGTAAGCGCCCTGTGGATGTTTCCGAGGATTCTCGGAGTAGGAGCCCTACCTCTCCTTCGGCTGAGATTCCGTATACCTCGAAGAGGGAGTCTCATCGTAGACTTCCCAGATCTTCTCATCGTTCTCCAGTGGATGTGAACTCTTCTAAGAGAGGGCGTTCTCCAACCTCTCGCTCACTCCTGCTAGGATCCCTTCGTCACATAAGGATCTTCCGCGCTCGCCTCGAGAAGACGTCCTAGAAGGTTCGGATGAGGAACCGAACACTTCTGCTGCTGTCTCTTCTTACAAGAAGCTTACAGAGCTACTTTTACAAGTTTTTGGGGATTCCCTTACGCCTACGGCTCCTCCTTCTCCTCACTCACTTTTTTCAACGGCGAAGACAGCGAAGAGTTCTTCTTGTGTGAGGATGAAGCCAACTCTTTCTATGAAGAAGGCACTGAGGAGTTTTGGTTCCTGGATGGCTTCCAAAGAAGAAGCGGGGAAAACGATGTTCGCTTTTCCTCCTTCGAAGTTATCAGGACGCGCTGGTTTCTGGTACGAAACAGGAGAGCCCTTAGGATTGGGTCTACCGTCTTCGGCTGATTCGGATTTTTCGGCACTGGTAGATTCGACAAGGAGAAACTGCCCTTAACTCTGCTAAGACGACTTGGGCAATGAATGAATTGGATCATTTGCTCAAAGGTATGTTTAGAGTGCTAGAAGTATTTAACTTCCTTGATTGGTCGTTGGGAGTCCTAGCCAAGAAAATTGAAGTGCCAGAGTCAATTTCGCCAGAAGATCTTATGTGTGTTTTGTCTTGTA
Organism: Macrobrachium nipponense; assembly: GCF_015104395.2. Lineage (NCBI taxonomy): Eukaryota > Metazoa > Arthropoda > Malacostraca > Decapoda > Palaemonidae > Macrobrachium > Macrobrachium nipponense. The sequence goes on along the minus strand of NC_087200.1, from coordinate 168,298,754 downwards.
TGGACAAGTCGGTAAGAGACGGAGCGAGTGAAATCGCCTCCCTTTATGGGGCCGGGATCGTGAAGAAGAGGTCGGTTTATTGTTCCTTCTTAACGAAGTCGGTCTCCCATGCTCAGAGGTCTTCTTTGCTGTTTGCTCCTCTGTCTACTCAGTTGTTCCCGAAACATCGAGTGCAGGACATTTCGAGGTCACTTTCGGCCAAAGCCACCCAGGACCTTTTGGCACAGTCGGCAAGAAAACCTCGCCCTTCCTTCCCTACCAAGGCTAAGAAGGAAAAGGCAAGTGTTCGAGAACCTTTCGAGGGGCATCTTCATCAAGAACCTCTACGTTTAGAGGTCGTAGACCTTCAAGAAGGGGTAAGACTTTCGCCAAGTCTGTTAAAGCCCCCAAATAACTTGCAAGTCCTTCAATCAACGGTGGGCGCCAGACTCTTAGAGTTTGCAGAAGTCTGGGCCCAAAAAGGGGCGGATCCTTGGACCCTTTCTATTTTGAGGAGAGGTTACCTCATCCCTTTCGTCGAAAGACCTCCCTTGACGGCCATCCCAAGGGAACTGACGGCCAGGTACAGAGACCCCATCATGAATCAAGCTCTCCATCTAGCAGTAGATCAGATGCTGGAGAAGGGGGCTATCGAACTAGTGACAGACCATCATTCATCGGGCTTCTACAACCGCCTTTTCCTAGTTCCGAAGTCTCAGGGGATGGAGACCGGTGTGGATGTAAGCGCCCTGAACTTCTTCGTAGAAAAGAAGAAGTTCACGATGGAAACGCCTTCATCAGTGCTGGCAGCACTTCGTCCAGGGGACTGGTTGGTTTCCTTGGATTTACAGGACGCTTACTTCCACGTAACCGTCGATCCATCCTTCCTCGAGGAAGTTTCTCAGATTCATGATGGGGGGGAAAATTTTTCAGTTCAGGGCTCTGTGTTTCGGCCTCTCGACGGCCCCTCAAGTGTTCACGGGGATTTTGAGGAATGTGGCTCAATGGCTTCATTTGAAAGGGGTGAGGATATCCATGTACCTCGACGATTGGCTAATAAGGGCCAATTCAGAAGATCGTTGTTTGAAGGACTTACAAGTAACTTTAGAATTGACGAAGGCTTTGGGACTTCTCGTCAATTTCAAGAAGTCATCACTAATTCCCGAGCAAGAGTGTGTGTATCTCGGGATACAGATGAACTCTCTGAGTTTTCGGGCTTTTCCCTCGCAGGAAAGGATAGCCCGAGGATTCGAGAGAGTAACAACCTTCTTAGGGAAAGAAGTATGCACAGTGAGGGAGTGGATGAGTCTGCTGGGGACGCTCTCCTCTCTGGAGCAATTCGTTTCCCTAGGAAGGTTGCACCTGAGACCACTCCAATTCTTTCTTCATCGGAATTGGAGTCGTCGTTCTCAGGATTTTGACGTTCTCCCTGTCGTTATCCCAGGACATCAAGAAACATCTCTTATGGTGGACAGATCCCAACCTCTTTGCGAAGGGACTGTCTCTTCAATCACAGACCCCCAACCTGGTGTTGTTCTCCGACGCGTCGGACATGGGGTGGGGTGCAACTCTGGGAACCAGCGAAGTGTCAGGTACCTGGGTGGGGGACCAGGTAGCCTGGCACATCAACAGAAAGGAGTTGATGGCTGTGTGGTTGGCTCTGAAGGCTTTCGAGCCCAAAGTCAGAAGATCGGTAGTGCAGGTCAACGCGGACAACACTACAGCTCTGGCATACATCAGGAAACAGGGGGGGACGCATTCCTTCTCCCTGTACGAGACAGCAAGAGACCTTCTTCTGTGGGCAGAAGAAAGAGGAATCAAGCTTCTCACCAGGTTCGTGCAGGGAGAAAGGAATGTAAGAGCAGATCTCCTCAGCAGGAAAGATCAGGTCCTTCCCACAGAGTGGACCCTTCATCTGGATGTATGCCAGAGCCTGTGGAAGTTATGGGGCAGGCCACACATAGACCTCTTTGCCACGTCAAAGAACAAGAGGCTGGATCCTTACTGCTCTCCGATATCAGATCCAGAGGCAGTAGCAATAGATGCTCTTCTTCTAGACTGGAACGGACTCGACGTCTACGCGTTTCCCCCTTCAAGATCCTGGGGCTAACCATCAAGAAGTTCGTAGAGTCCGATTCAACGAGAATGACCTTAATCGCTCCCTTTTGGCCGGCCCAAGAATGGTTCACAGAGGTACTGGAATGGTTGGTGGACCTTCCAAGATCGCTCCCGCTAAGGAGCGATCTACTCAGACAACCCCACTTCGACAGGTACCACAAAAATCTCCTCGCTCTCAGTCTGACTGTTTCAGACTGTCCAAAGTTTGGTCAGAGCGAAAGGTTTTTTTCAGCAACAGCTGCTAAAGCAATCGCAAGAGCGAGGAGACCTTCCACCTTGCGTGTATACCAGTCAAAGTGGGATGTCTTCAGACGTTGGTGCAAGAGGAAGAACATTTCCTCTTCCAGTACCTCTGTGACCCAAATTGCGGATTTCCTTATTTTCCTCAAAGAAGAATGTCATCTGGTTGTGTCAACTATTAAGGGATACCGCAGTATGTTGGCGGCGGTATTTCGGCATAGAGGCTTAAATATATCCGATGATAAGGACCTGCATGATCTTATTAGATCATTTGAAACCATTAAGCGTCCTCATGTAGTACCGAACTGGAATCTAGACGTAGTCCTACAATTCCTTGGATCGTCTAGATTCGAACCTCCTGGCTTAGCCTCTTTCAAGGATTTGAACGAAGAAGGCTATCTTTCGTTTTGGGGCCCTACCTACAGCTAAGAGAGTGAGTGAGCTCCAAGCTATTGAGGGCAATGTAGGGTTTAAGGAAGATTCTATGGTGTGTTCATTTCTTCCAAGTTTCCTGGCAAAGAATGAAAACCCATCACGCCCTTGGCCCAGGAGCTTTGAAGTTCGTAGTTTATCTTTTCTAGTAGGGGAAGAGCCTGAAAGAACTCTTTGCCCTATGAGAATTATGAAGTATTTCCTTAAGAGGAAGGAACAACTTAAGGCTAATCAAGATGTGCTTTGGTGCTCCGTAAAGGACCCCACTCGGCCCATGTCGAAGAATGCTCTTTCCTTTTTTCTGAGAAGCCTTATTACAGAGGCACATGTTGCCTGTAAGGAAGATCATTTTAGACTACTGAAAGTGAAAGCTCACGAGGTGAGAGCCATCGCAACTTCGCTTGCATTCAGAAAAAATATGTCTGTGCGGAACTTGATGGAGGCGACTTTTTGGAGATGCCAATCGGTTTTCGCAAACCACTACCTACGTGATGTAAAAATCACATATGATAAATGCTTCGCCTTGGGTCCTTTCGTATCGGCGGATTCGGTGCTGGGGCAGGGAGCTGAAACTTATCCTGTGTAAATTTTTTATATGTTACCCTATATTTTATATTGTTGTTTTTGGTTGTCTGAAAGAGGTTGCAGGAGGCACCTCTTTTTGTCGTAATATTAACCCTTTGTATTTTGGTTAGGTGGTCTGGTGGGTTTTGGCTCCTTGCAGAGGTAGTGGTAAGGATCTGTTAGGTAAGCGGACAAGGTCCCTCTAACAGCATCCGACTTGGATTCTACCACAATAGGGGATCACATATCCCAGTGGTAGATCCGAGAGTCTTTCAGCATCAGGTCACGTCCTAGCTGTAGCTCTCCAGGCAATGCAGACTCAGAGATAGTATCTATGAAGTCTTCATCCTGAAAAGGTGAGAACCAAGGTTTTTATATCCTACAACATTAGTTGTTTCCCGTCTTACCTGTATTATTGAGCTGTCTCTTACCCTCCACCAAGGGTGCCAATCAGCTAAGTATATATCTGTCAGGGAAGTTCATGTACAAAAATGATATTGTTAAACTACAATAAAGTTTTGTACATACTTACCTGGCAGATATATACGATTAATGGCCCACCCAGCCTCCCCTCAGGAGACAGGTGGAAGAGAAAAATCTGACAAGCTTACGGGAGTGGTTCGTACATCCGCCACCCAGCGGCGGGTAAGGTAGACCACCTGACCTACCTGTCGCGTGTGCCGCGAGATTTGAAATTCTGTCGGGAACGTCGGAGACTATAGCTAAGTATATATCTGCCAGGTAAGTATGTACAAAACTTTATTGTAGTTTAACAATATCATATTTTCATATATAAAACTTTATGTAACAGCTAATTTAAAATGGTGCAAACATTACGACAATCGGACAAAAAAATTTATGATTTTTTCGGAAGAGTTACCACGTGGACGTAAGGAAAATGTTTTTTTTTTTTTTTTTTTTTTTCTCTCCATAAATTCACCATTAATCAAAATATTGTGCTAGAGACTTCCAATTTGTTGCAAAATGAAGGTAAATGATTGAATATTACTAGAATATAGGAGTTTTAGCTTACAATTGCGTTTTTCGACCATTTCCGTCGAGTCAAAGTTGACCGAAAGTTGATATTTTGGCACATATCGTTATTTATATGAAAATATTTCAAAACCACCTGCTTCAGGCTCCCTAACTTCTGATCCCAACCCAATCACCAGTCTTGACATGATTGACAAGCAGTTTTTCTATTAGTGCAGACTATGGAGCAAAATGATAAATTTGTAATCAATTTGTATTTTTCATAGGTAACAAACCCTCGGTCTTAACAATAGGATAAATCTTCTTGTACTAGCTGGAAACCGGTTAAAACAATAAAAAAATTGTACAGCAAGGAATCTGGTAACTTGTGCGTATACGAAGTGGAAGCTGGTCGTCGACCAAGCACAGAACTTCATGATGCATGTCTTTCTTTGACCACCTTGGAGTGTAGATGCTTTTGCTCTCCTACCAAGCTGGTTGCTTTGTTTGCCCGTGATTCTTTGTTTTACAAGAAGAGGGAGCATCTCAAGAGTTTCTTCTCTTCCTTCTTGAGAGGGATTTTCTTCTCGTTTAGATGATTCGGCTTCCCCCTCTTCCATGCTGTAATTGTATCTCTGTCTCCTTCCTTTTCTTCTGTCGATTCGTCGTTGGAAGTATCGGGAGTTGCACAGGATGATATGTTTAATGTAGCTCCTCTCCCGTGGGATCTGTCATTCCCGAGAGGGCAAAAGCTACACCATGTATTTCTTTAATTTCAGACTAGGAATCAAGCAAGATGGCGGCTGTTTGGGTGTCGCTAGGCCTATGGGGTCCCCCCCTCCTTGGATGGCCTGCTGTCTCATTTCTTGGAGGCATGCCCCCTATCCCCCGCCTCAATGGTAGTCCTGCCTCTGCCAGGACTACATTATTTTGGATCTCACATGCTGCCTCTGAGCGGGATGCCTATGTCAATGTCAACGCTTACTGGGTTGCCTCTTATCACTCCGGCAGTGAGGCTGTTGTCCAAGGCTGCCTTTAGAGAGGCTGTGACATCACACCCAGTATCCTCTCAGCCTATGATGTCAGCTGTGGTCTCTTTTCCTCCTGTCGTTGTGATGTCATCCTGTTCTACTATGATGTCACTGCTTCACTCGCTGAGCCATTGGAGGTGTTGTTCCAAGGTGTATTCGAGAGGCTGGCCTCTGTTTTTCGGGAGGTATTCTGCTCTCTCTGGGAAGAAGAGTTGTAAACGGAATGATTCTTCCCCTCCACCTTCTAGCAAGAGATGTTCTAGAGGGGGGAGTTTCGTTCCATCTCCTGCTTCTTCATCTCCTTCTCACCCTTGCCTTCAAGTCAGACGGAGAATTAAGGACTTTGTGATATCATCTTCTGCGAGCAAGAGGAGTGCGTCACCATCTTCTCAACACGGCCATGTTTCACCCTTATATCTATGTGTTCGTTAGGTTGGACAAGCGCAAAGTGCAAGTGAGGTGTTAGTGGAGGAGGTGGCTGCTTGTCCCATTGATTCTTCTTGGCAAAGGTCACTGGCATACTCCCCTAAACCTGGGAAGAGTCAAACTGGTAGCCCAAGAGAGGTTGGTGGGGTCTGCCCATGGGCAGTCGCCCACTCTGTTCAACCTGTTGACGTATCCCAGGTTGCAACCAAGAGCTGCAGGAAAGGTCTCTTTGTGGATATGCATGTTTGTCCAGTTCAGGGGATTCTTCCCCTCAACATCAGTGGTGCTTAGGCTCCCTCCTGCTGTTCCTGTTAAGAGGTTTAAGGATTCTTAGTGCTCATGTTGCAGTCACTGGGACAGTCCAGAATGCTTTCTTTGGATTCCCTCTTGGATGTTGATGCTCCTCCAGTGTCCAAGGGTTGTCATCATTTGTCTGCTCCTTGTCAAGCGCCATCACTGCCTTCAATGCCTGTTCCAGTAGTGCCTGATCATACAGAGGGACCCAAGTGCCTGTGTCTTCTCCTGCTTCCATGGTTCATGCTGGAGTCTCTGAAGTGGGTCTGTCATGGTAATGGCTTCATAGCAATGAATGATAAGTTAAAGAAAATGAAAATGCATTTTCTTAAAGTAGGTCTGCAGCAAAGAGGCATTCGCGCACGTGTTGGAGGCGCCTGTTCTCATGATGGTTCTAGAATCGGCAGGAGTGTTGTGGAACGCGACACACACAGTCACGTCGTCAGAAAATGCAGCGAAATATGATGCAATACTTTGTTGAGATTCTTCTAAGACGTTTTGGTCATCTCTGGAGTCTGTGACGTTCATGCTCCGCCCCCAGGTCACCGTATAAATACGACTGACGAAGTAGGAGAAAGAGTGTCACAGATCAGATCATCAGTGAGAGCTCAGCAGCAGAGATCAGAGATCATCAGAGATATAAGAGAAGAAGGAACAGACAAAGGATCAGAGAGGAAAAGGCGCTCAAGTGTTTGGTCGAATTCTGGTCAAGTCGTCCAGTTAGAGAGAACGACCGAGGTATTTTTGTCGTTGAGCAAGCCTTGAGAGCAGAAACGTTCTACAAGAGGTTTCAAGGAGTTCCTGCCCTTCAAGTATCAAGAATAGACATTATTTTCTGCAATATGGAGTCAAGAAGACGTCTACAATTACAGTTCTTTTGTGAAGCCACCGCTTCGAGCATAGATCTCCAACAGCACAAAACTGGCCAGCAAGTATTTGCATTACCTCACTGTTTCCCAAGTTCATGCATTGTAAGATTTTACTTGTGGTATGTAAATAGGAGAAACCATTCTGCATTTATCTTTGTTAGTAAGTTTGTAAATAAACCTTTGTTCTGTTAGTGTTTCTTTCTATATTCGTATCCCCAGTTTCAACCATTGGTGTTGAATTCTTTTTGTTTATTATAATATCGAACTTGGAGCGGACCTCTCTCGTTTCATGACAGGGTCCCATTCAAAAGAAACTGGATAGTATTTTGTATCTTCGTAACAAGGCTCCTTTAACATCTCAAACTCCTGTGGATATGGTGCTATCTCCAGTTTCCTCTGATGATGGAGCACTATAGGACCAAGAAGCCCCTTTGTCTGCTTACGCTTCTTTACTGGGGTTCCATCTAGCCACCTTTTCGGACTATTTTTTGCCGGCAGCTCCTTCATCATCTGCTTCAGCTTTTATCATGGAAATACAACCCTCTTCCTCCAGACTGGCTAAGATGGTACTTTTGTCTTTGCAGAGAAGAGAAAACAAGGCAGGACCTCCTTTAGCTGTCCTCCCTCTAGATTGTTGAGGAGATACCTGTTGCATGCGACAGAAGAAGCTCCTTCCATGGGAATATCTGCCTCCTCCCAGGGAGACTTTACGGGTTTGGTGGATTCTGCCAGACGGTCAGCCTTTTCTTCAGCAAAGGTTATGTTTTTGGCTTTGGAACTCACTCATCCGTTGAAGAATATCGTCAAGGTTTTTTTTTTGAAGTAGAGTTTTTTGGACTGGCCTGTTGGTGCCATGGCTCGGAAGATAAAGAACTGCTCGGCATTACCTGAGAGTTACTTCTCAGACTGGTTAGGAGTTCTCTCTTGTATTGACAAGGGTATTAGGGATGGCTCCCAGGAGTTGGCTGCCCTTTATGCTCTGAAGAAACAAGAACTTTGGTGCTTGTATATGACTAGGGAGTCACTCTGTCACAGAGATTGGCACTTCTGTATTCTCCTTTAGATAAGAGACATATTTTCCCAAGGCTATGGTTCCAATTATGGCTCTGGATTTGCAAAAGAAGAGTACTCCGATTTATTGTCTTAGTTGTCTAGAAGGCCTAGAGAAACTCCCTCTGTTAACACTAGACAGTCTCTCCCTACTCATTCACAGCATTTTTGGAGCAAGCAAAGATTTCTCCCCGTTCTAGAGGGAACGTCCGTTTCTCATCCCACTCGATCAAGAAATCCTCGTCAAGATCATCCTCTCGCAAGTGAGATTATCCTGTGTACCCAAGTCGGAGCCAGGCTCCAATTGTTTTGAGAGCGTTGGAACGAGAAGGGTGCAGAACCCTGGATAATAAATGTCCTAAAAGAGGGATACATCATCCCCTTTTTAAAGAAGTATGTCCATCACCGTCCATCACCTTGGTTGCTTACTCCTCAGAATCAACAAAGTTTCTGGCCCCTACAGACGAAGTGTCAGCTCTCATTGAGGAGGCCATAGAGGAAGTGAAAAACATTTATTCTCCAGGCTTTTACAATAGACTTTTTGTCATCCCCCAAGTCATGGGGCCCTGGATGTCAGTGCCTTCAATGTCTTCATTCTGAAGACAAAATTCAAAATGGAGACAAACCAGACAGTCCTGTCATCCATTTGCCAGGGAGATCAGATGGCATTCATCGATTTACAGGACGCCTACTTCCATGTCCCTATACACCCAGACTTGAGGAAGTTCCTCAGATTTGACTTCGAAGGAAGGGTACTTCAATTTTGCAACTTATGTTTCGGCCTTACAACTGTTCCTCAAGTTTTCACCAGTGTTGACCCCCATTGCAAAGTGGCTTTATTTGATGGGAATAAGGATTTCCCTATACAGGCAGTCCCCGGCTTATGATGGGTTCGGCTTACGACGTTACAAAGTTACAACGCTTTTCAATTATATTCATCATAAATTATATCCAGGTTTACGTCGCATGTTCCAGGGTTACAACACTTTCAAAGCCGACCTGACGGAAGAAATGGGACTCCAAAAATGCAAAATAATCAATATTTGAAGTTTTCTTTCTATGAAAAATGCAATAAAAAGGCAGATTACACAGTATTTTTAATACACCCAAAGCATTAAAAGTAAGGTTTTCTTAGGATTTTTGACAATGTTCTAGCTTACGACAATTTTCGGCTTACAACGCTTTTCAAGAACGGAACCCCCGACTGCCTGTATCTCGATGGTTGGCTCCTGAGGGTGCAATCGGAGAGTCAGTGTATGGAGAACCTCGGGAAGATTATTCTTTTACACAAGAATTATGAATTCTTGTCAGTGTTAAAAAATTTTGGTTAACTCCCTCTCAGAAGATTCTGTATTTGGGAATGACAATAGCCTCAGAATTTTTGGGTTTTTCCTACCCCAAAGAGGATAGGATCATGCCTGAAGAAAGTAAGTGAGACCCTTTAACTCAACAAATGTTCAGCCAACAATTGGCTGAATCTTCTGGGCACTCTATCATCGATAGAACAGTTAGTCTCCCTAGGCAGACTACATCTCAGACTTTTTAAGGATATGTTGGAACAGGAGAACCCTTCTGGACTCGTACGTTTCCTGTCACTCTAGAAATAAAGGAGGAGAACGTTTGGTGGAACTCTGAGAAGAGATTGTTGAAAGGCAAGTCTCTCCCTTCTGTTGAGCCCCAGCCTAAACTAGTCTCAGATGCATCAGATCTGTGTGGGGGCGCTCTGCTTGAGAAGAAGGAAGTTTAAGGAACTTGGTCCTAAGATCAGGAGCTGTTCCATGTAAATGTGAAGGAATTAAAGGCAATACATCTAGGCCTTTGATTATTTGCTTCAGAAGTACAGGGCAAGACAGTGACAGTACATCAGACAACACAGCAACTGCTCTGTCATATATAAGGAAGCAAGAGGAACTTTCTTTTTCTCCTGGCAGATGAATTAAGCCATCGGAAACAAGTCCTTTCAGTGTAATGGACCCTAGATCCTCTCATCTATCTGGACCTATGGAAGCTTTGGGGAAAACAGATAATGGATCTCTTGGCCACTTAACAGAATCGTTGAATCTCCGTTCTGTTTACCAGTGCCAGATTCACTTGCTTAGGCAGTGGACGCTATGCTCCTCAACTGGTTGAACATAGAACTGTACAACTTTCCCCCATTCAATTTCATCAGACAATAAACAAATTTCAGAAGCACCAAAATGTCCTGATGATTTTGGTAGCCCCATTTTGGCTGTCAAAGGAGTGTTTTCCAAAACTCAAAGACCTGCTGGTGAATTTTCCGAGTCTGCATCCACAAAAGACTCGGCTACTCAGGCAACCACACTTCCAACGCTTTCAACAAGGCCTGTCTTCTCTGGCCCTGACAGGCTTCAAACTGTGAGGAAACTTCTTGGAAAGAAGTCTTATTAATTTTGTATAGTCTTCTCTATTTTCCTTATCAAGTATTTCTCAGTGTTGCTAAAACTGGCAAGCAACATGCCAAAGGGGATCGTCAAATCCGGTAGTAATTTTGAATTATATTCATTACCACTACTATTACAAGTTCTCTCTCTCTCTCACTCTCTTTTGATGCGACATTTCGCCCAGATCTGCAAGGGAATTATTACAGCGATGCTTGCTGGAGGACTGAATTCTGGTGGCGAGTCCTTCTCTTTATATCATGGTCATGTGGGCGCTCACAGAGGCTCCTGCAGGACCCAGGGGATATTCGACTTTTCATTGGCTGGCAGCCAGGCATCAGAAACACTCGAGGCGTGTTGACCTTCTTAGGTGTGTGGCGTCACTGGGAGCTGGGTTTTCATTGGCTACTACCGTGGTGATGTCACTCATGGTAATACTGCCATCCTCTTCAAGGTTGGTCCCGTCCTGGGCACTGGTGTTATCCTCTGGAGAGGGGCTGTCTCTCCTTACACAGGTGGGCAGCAGGAAGGGTTCCTGTGTCATATTTAGGAGGGGTTTCTGCTCTAGAATGAGTAACGCTTAAAGGAGGCATAGGCGTCACTGATCATGGGCTCTTCTGATTGTCTTGGTGTTTTTGACGATGTCCTCTTGCACAACGTGCTGGTATAGACTCCAGAACATCCTTGGATAGGGCATGTGTACCGGTTGACAATGTTTGACGACTTTATTCTGCTTCAGGGGGTCTCCTGCAGGCACGGTGGGGTTATTCCTCCTGTCCTTCGGTTCTTATAATAGATTAAAAGAGAGCCTCTTCCCTTCCTCCGTGGGGTTGATATTCTCTTCCACAATCTTCCAAATACATCTCTCTTCTTCTTTGAAGAAATTTTCAGAAGCTATTGCTAAATGTAGAAGACAACCTTTGAACAAAGTCTACCAAAATAAGCGGAGGATATTTAGAGAGTGGTGCCGGACTTCAATATCTCCTCTATTCAGACGACTAAATCCCAAATAGCTGACTTTTTGTTGCATTTAAGATCAGCTGAGAACCTGAATACCTCTACCATAAAAGGTCATAGAGTCATGTTGGGCTCAGTATTTCATCACAGGTCATTCTCCACAAAGGTGGACCTACAAAGTATTAGAGGGATTGCTTGGCGAGTACCCTGATGCAATATCGTTTTGTTTTCCACTTTTTAGATTGTGATTTTTTTTTATGGCGTCAAGCGTCGAGAGCTTGAGGTGGCAAAGCTTTTTGGTGGTGACAGTATTTTGTTGGGTGAAACTCAAGAAAAACCCACTAGAAATGTTTTTTACCTGTTGTTTGAAATAGGGCATTTTCTGATGAAATTGATAAAAAAACCAAGAATTTATGGATATTTTTCAGAAAAATATCACGAATAATGGGGCATATGTTCCAGAAAGAAATCCACGAATACAAGGGGGGGGGGGGTCACTGTATGCCATTCAAGACAGACCATGCACGTTCTCTTTTGGCCTTGTGGTGGCTGCTAAACAAGTAGTTTAGCTAGTCCAGCTCCCCTGAGGGACAGGTAGCACCTCGTCTAAGGTATTCGGTGAGCGAGAGAGTGTGAGTAACTGGTTTTCCTCTTGCTCACATTTAGAGCAGAGTTCAAGTACCAACTGAGGACATGCTCCACTTATGGGCCTAGCAGGTAAGTTAAACGAGACACAAGCCCTTATTTAATTTTTCAGCTTAAGGATGTACCTATGCCCCTCTTACTCTTGACAAGGGGAGAAAGGATAGACAATAACAAACAAACAAACATATCGATTACAAAACAAGGTCTTGTTGTCAATATTTTAGATGGATTTTCTAACCTTACCAAGTAATCTTGTACAAACCTGTTACTTGATGGCAGAATTCTGGCAACTGTACATCCCATATGTACATTATGCCAGAATTGCGGGACCCCTATCCCTGCTCCTCCCTTGGACCAGGGCGCTCTCTGAACCGACATCGCAGATATGCTTTGATTATATATTATATACCAGTTTAGTCAATAAATTCATTTTTATTGTTATTTTCTGCATTGTCGAAATATGATGGATGTCTCCTATGTATGGACAGCATATGGTTGATTTTAGAAGGTGTCTACTGATGTATTTAAGTTGTGTTGTGACATCATAGGTGAGATGGCGGCAGCATCTGTAGGACATAAACAATAACTAGGGAGAAGGAGACACGCGCATGTGCTGTTTAGTTGGTAGGAGAGAGCTGTCTGTTGAGTAGGAGTTTTTGGGTCATAAGTCTTGTTGTGGTGTTGATCGAAGGTTTCATTGGGAGTGTACTGGTATTGGAGAAAGTGTACAGGTGGGTAGAGTGTACATTGTGTAAAAGTTAGATTAGGCTAGGTTAAAATTCAAACTGGTAGTAGAGCATGGTTGATCAAAGATGCCTGGATCCGACAGTGAACAAAGGGAGACTAGATGGAGATGGTAATGTCTGAGGTTTAGCGGGATACAAGAAGAGTACAAAGAATGGAAAAGTCAAGTTGAAGATTGGCTATTGTTGTATGGAGAAGATACAAAATATCCAGCAATAGAAATAAGAATGAGCTTAAAAGGGAAAGCCCGAAAAATAGCGGAAGGATTAGAGAGAGAAATTTAGAAGCGTTGGTTAATACTGATAGTAAAACACTAATGACCGTCCATCAAATAGAGTACAGGTGTAAGTAGTAAGAGATTAAAAATAGATATTGCAGCAATAAGGTAAACCATAGAATCTGGGGAAATAAAGGAGTTGAGATGGATAAAAGGAAAGAAGCAAGTGGCTGATGTATTAACTAAAGCAGGAGTTTCAGGGGAAAATATTAGAAATTATGTAGAGGGTAAAGAGTTGGAGGATGAAGGAAATTAGAAGGGACTAGGTTAGGAAGCAGTCGGAGGGTAGGGAGAATGAGATAAGTGTGATTATGTATTATATATCAGTTTATATATTATATAGAAGTTTAGTCAATTAATTCATTTTTATTATTTTCTGCATTGTCGAAATATGGTGGATGTCCCATGTATGGACAGCATATGGTTGATTTTAGGTGTCTATTGATGTACTATTTAAGCTGTATTGTGATGTCATAGAAGATAAGATGGTGGCGGCGTCTGTTGGATGTAAACAATAACACAGGAGAAGATGTGCGTGTGCTGTTTGGTTTGTAGGAGAGAGCTCTGTTGAGTAGTTTTTGGGTCGTAAGTCTTGTTGTGGTGTTGATCGAAGGTTTTATCGGGAGTGTACTGGTATTGGAGAACGTGTACAGGTGGGTAGATTGTACATTTGTGTACAGAAAGTTAGATTAGGCTAGGTTAAAATTCAAATGCTCAATCTGGGATGTCAGTGCAGAGAGAACCCAGATCTCCTCTCAACAGATAGGTATAGGTAAGTCTCCTATATAAAGAACGAGGGTTTGTATTTGTGTAGGTATTGTATTTACTGGCATAGCACCCTCACATAAGACACATCCCTATTTTACAAGGATATTTTGAGAAAATAAAGGGATTTTGACGTAAGGAAAAATCTATTTCTGGGCGATTGGCTCGTGTCGCCAGCGAAATATCCTTTAATCTATTATTTCTAGGGTAAATGTACTAACACATACCAGAGAATAAATAAAAAAAGAAAAAGGTCAGTACAACTGACTCGCTCACCCTCCCAGAGAGTGTCGGTATGAACACTATGGCGAGTGAGACCACTACCACGAGCCAAATGCCAATAGAATTCTCCCACTACAAAATCCCCCAAGAGGGGAGCCGACCCACAGAGTGGGCAGCACCTACTACTACTACTCCATCCCATGCTGCCGACTGCTGCGCCTCTGGTGGCCATCCTGAAGTTAGCAGACAATCTTGGCGATGGGATGGGTAGGGCGGGATTTCGCTGGCGACACGAGCCAATCGCCCAAAAATAGATTTTTCCTTACGTCAAAATCCCTTTTCTGGGCTCAGCTCGTGTCGCTGCGCGAAATCGTACCAGAGAAATAGCACAAGATTGTAAAGAAATTTAACAAAATACAAAGGGTCTCAAATAAAAGATAAAATAAAAATAAATCAATATAATTGCTAATAAAGATACATATACACAGTGATACAAATAGAAATATTACTTAATTATACTTAATGCTAATAATATTTCTTAACTTAAGGTAATATACATATATACAGGAGAAATATCATATATGTACAACAATGGTATCTGTGTAAAGCTTATGTATCAAAACAATCTAAAGCAATTAATATAAAAGTTGAATAAAACAAACTCAACAATAATAAAATATAAAAGAATGTATATGACTTAATATACAAAACCCGTAACCATTATAATAAGATGTATCTCCTAGCATAAAAATAAGGAGATGACATCCACGAGATCAGTAATCATCACAAATGTGAGTGTCCCTAGCAAAAAAATAAGGGACACCCACTATAACATCATCAAAGCAGCTAAGACACAAGGTGATCGTAAATGAACAAGGCAGGTATAGACGAACTGTTGGGTGAGGCAGGTAGAAAGGAGGACTGAATCTTCTACTAAGGATTAGTCAGAGTCAGGGGAAACTATGTTACCCGCTGCAACTGCTGAAAATTTCAGGGCTTCCAAAGACTTTAAGTAATGACGTTTGAACACTGTCGGTGATTTCCATCCAGTATACTTTTTCAACTCATCGAAGTTCATATGTTGGAAATAGTTAATTGAGGTGGCTACTGCCCTGACATCATGTGCTTTTGGAAAAGAGTCAGGATTGGCTTGTTTAATGAAGTACAGGATTTGTTGTCTGATGCCTTTAATAGATAAAGTACCACCTTGTTCTCTCCTAAAGAGAGGACCCGATGAGGATGAGGAGGTCCTAGATAGAAAGGCTCGTAAAGTTGAAACTGGGCAAAGAGATATCTTGTGGAAGGGGTTAGTACCTTCCATGGTTCCCACCTCATCAAAGGATCTTCATTCTTAGCTAAAAAGCTACGTTCCGGTGAAGTAGTACTTCCCCTGTGGGAAGGAACTGAATATGATCCGGATCTCTGGATAAAGCCGACAGTTCTGAAATTCTAGCTCCTGAGGCCAAGCTTAATAAAAATAAGGTTTTTCTTAAAAGCATTATAAATGAGCATGTGTCATTATTGGTTTCTGAAGCCAGTTTTAGAACATCGTTTAAGAACCAAGATACTGACGTAGGCCTTACAGAAGGTCTAAGTCTAGCACAGGCCTTGGGAATAGACGAGAAGTAGGAATCTGTTAAGTCTATGTTGAACCCAAATTGAAAAATCTTTTTCAAGGCTGACTTGTTTGTCGTAATTGTGCTAGCTGCTAAGCCTTTTTCAAATAAGGATCTGAAAAAGGATATAGCTGAATTGATTGTCATGATCTTAATATCTGATTCTTTCAGGAAGGTTGCTAACTTTTTGACAGCAGCATCGTACTGTCTCAAAGTTGAATCTCTCTTATCTGATTCCAAGAAGAGAATATTCTGAGGGTCAATATTCGCATCCCTTTTCGCTGCAAACTTCATGAAATCCATAAAGTTAGGGTTTTGAGAATCCCTGAGGAAGCGAACACAGTCTTCGTTTGTACTGACTGGGAGAGCTTGGGATTGGGGATCCGAAGAGGGCGGAGACCCAGTTCCAGGATGAGAGGGTACCAATTGCTCTTCGGCCAGTCTGGGGCTACTAGAGCCACTTGACCCTTGAATGTCCTGAGTTTGTTTAACACTTTCATGAGAAGATTCACCGGAGGAAAGACATAAATCTTCTCCCAGTTGTTCCAATCTAGAGCCAGGGCGTCCGTGGCATAGGCCAGAGGGTCCAGGTTGGGGGCCACATAACACGGGAGTTTGTGGTTCGCTTGAGATGCGAAGAGATCTACCTGTAGACCTGGAACTCTCTGAAGAATCCATTGGAACGAACTGTTGTCCAGTGACCATTCCGACTCTAGAGGTACTGATCGGGATAGAGCATCTGCTATGACGTTTCTCACTCCAGCTATATGGGTGGAGGAGAGATGCCAACTGAACTTGTCCGCCAGGGAGAATATGGCTACCATGACATGATTTAGATGACGTGACTTGGAGCCTCCTCTGTTTATACAATGTACTACCACTGCGCTGTCCAGGACTAGTTTTATGTGGGAGTACTTTGGCGGTCGTAACCTTTTTAGAGTCAAGAACAGTGCCATTGCCTCCAGTACGTTTATATGGAACTGACGGAACTGAGGTGACCACGTTCCCTGAACCTTTTTGAACTGGGAATATCCTCCCCAACCGCTTAATGAAGCGTCTGTGTGGATAGTGATCCCTGGAGGGGGAAACTGAAGGGGCACTGACACCGATAGGTTCTTGACTTTCGCCCACGGCCGAAGTCGATTCTTTAGAATCAGAGGGACTGAGGACAATTTGTCCCTGGACCTGATATTTGCTCGTGAGCGCCAGATTCTGGTTAGGTCTTTCAGTTTGGCTTTCATTAGGATGTTCGTCACTGATGCAAACTGGAGAGAACCCAGGATCCTTTCCTGAGATCTTCTTGAAGCCAGTTTGTGACTCAGAAATTGCTTGACTGACTTCGCTATTTCCTTCCTCTTGGACGATGGAATCGACAGAGTATGGGAGGATAGATTCCATTGAATGCCTAGCCACTGAAAGTTTGACTCTGGAGTGAGTCTTGATTTGGTCCTGTTTATCTTGAAGCCTAGATATTCCAGGAACTGAATCACTTTCAGTGTTGCTTTGTTGCATTCCTCGACTGTTGAAGCCCAGATCAACCAATCGTCGAGATACGCTACTACCATAACCCCTTGCGATCTGAGTTGTTGAACAACTACTTCCGCCAGCTTCGTAAACACTCTGGGTGCTACGTTGAGCCCGAAAGGAACTACCTTGAAGGAGAATGTCTGGTCTCCTATCTTGAAGCCTAGATAAGGACGGAAGTGTCTTGCAATAGGGATATGATAGTAAGCGTCTGTAAGATCGATAGAGGTGGTGACGGCCCCACGGGGAAGTAAGGTCCGCACCTGCGAGATCGTGAGCATCTTGAACTTGTCGCAGCGAATGGCTAAGTTTAAGCGGGACAAGTCTAAGATTACTCTTCTTTTTTGTGAGCCTTTCTTTGGAACGCTGAACAAGCGACCTTGAAATTTTAATCGTTTGACTCTCGCTATAGCTCCTTTCTGAAGGAGATCCTCCGCATACTCCGTCAGTTCTTTGGAAGGAAGTTGACGGAAAGGCCTGGATGGAGGTGGGTTTGTTAACCAGCTCCAACCCAGGCCTTTTGACACAATGCTCTGAGCCCACTTGCTGAAGTTCCACCGGTGGCGAAAGTGAAACAGCCTCCCTCCTACCTGAAGTTCTTCATTGGTTCTGGTAACCTCCTCGGCCTCCTCTGAAGTGTTTTCCCCTATTAAAGGGCCCTCCCGATCCTCTCCCACGAAAGGAACGCTTACCTCTGCCTCCCTTACCCGAGCGGTCATACTTCTGTGAAGATTGACTCTCGAAGGCTTGATTGTAAGCTGGAGAGATGGCGTAAGAGGTGGAGGGCTGAGGCTGAGGGGAGATCACGTAAATTGGCTGTGATTGAGCCTTTGAAGTGGAAGGCTGGGCTGTTTGCACTAAGGGAACCGCCGGAACTTGTTGAGAAAAGCGTGGCTGCTTTTTCTGGTAGGGCTGGAAACGCCTGGGTTTCCTTTGCCCTTTACCTCTAGCTGCAAGATCTTGCCTCCTCTTAGCCGTAAGGCCCCAACGGTCCTTAAGGCTCTGGTTCAACCTCGTCGCCTCTGACTGGACTTCCTTCACCATTGCTTCTGGGAAGAGATCTGCTCCCCAGATGCTCGACGAGAGTAACCTATTCGGCTCGTGCCAAATGGTTGCTTCTTGTAGGACATGCTTCCTACAATTCGTCCTAGCAGTGGCAAACTCAAACATATCTGACTGTACCGTTTGAGTCAGGGATTTGGTCATAAGTTTGAAAAGCGGCTCTGAACCATAGGCTATGGTGGCCACCTCGGTCATAGCCATAGAATTAATCGATCTGGCTAATCGCGATTTAGCGTCAAATTCAGCCTGAATAAGGCTATCTGGAAGCCTGGGTAGCTTTTCACCAAACTGCTCCATAGCACAGTCCGGTTTGAGTTTACCAGCTGAGAAGGTGTTCGGTAAGTCTTCCCATAATTCTCCGGCTGAAGGAAGTAACGGAGATGTAGGATCTGCTTCCTTCAGTTGAGGCATGGGGTCCCCCTTCTGGGCCGCTGGAATGGTAGACGTCGCGATCTTTGTCAGGAAAGGGAGCGGGGTACTCTCATCCATCGTGAAGATCGTAAAGGGACTCTTGAAAGGTTGGATTTTCGTATTAGAACAATCCATGTCCTCTAAACACCTGAACCATTCTCTCTGAGCCTGGTCACGTGAATAGAGGACTGTCTCCTTTGGTACCCTATCATCTCGAATCATGGCTTGAGGCGGTGAGCCTTGCGTAGCCGATGAACGGAGGCTGAAGGTCTTCCGGGTAGAACTCGAAGTCCTCTATCCTTCGAGTTCCAAATTCCGGTATAGAAATGAGTCCGTCTTGGAAGGGGGCGTATGACGCTACTCTCCACGGGTTGTTCATCGAGAACGGAGGTAGAGAGTCATACGGGGGAAGCTGGGCTCCACCTGCATTGAAAGGTGGGGGAGAGGCTAGAGGAGCTTGGCTCAGTCCGGCTATAATGGAGTCTTGAGAAGTAATCCTATCCGACAACCGAGAGATCATTTGTTCCATGCTACTCTTTAAAGACCCAACCAGGTCGCCCACCTGTTGCAACAGGCCAGCATTGGAGTCCAAAGCCGGAGCTGCTGCGGAAGTGGAGGGGTGGCTCTGAATTGGAACCAAGGGTAGCGGAACTGACGACTCTGCCGGAGTGTGAGATCTCTCTCTGGAGGATTTACTCCTCGAGGACTTAGAGCCGGACCCAGAAGCTTTAGATCTGTCTGCTCCGCGATTCCTATACGGAGACTTACGAGAGGAGGATGACGCCGAAGCCGTCTTCTTAGACGACGACGACGTCTTTGTCAAGGATTTCACTGCTTGACCCTTGACCTTGGGTCTAACCGAAGCGTCAGGAGGAGTATACAATTCATCACCCGTAAAGCCTTGGAAGGATGGAGAGGTTGCAGGAGTAGAAGAAACAGTTACGCCCAAGGGTATCCCTTGGGTGTCCACCTTACCTACCTCGACCAACAGGTCGTCTACACCTACCATAGGTTCTACATTAATATCCAACGTCGCGACTTCCGAGGAGATGTCCTGGCCTTGGTCAGTCAATGAGGCAGCCAGCTGTTGCTGGATGAAGGCGATAGTCGGGGCCGCCTCTACTGGGTCGACGTATCCTGTCGCCTTGCCTCCGGGGAAGATTAGTACCGCCAACCTTTTCTCCAGGATGTAGGGCATACCCTTGGCGGCGTTCTTCCCGAAACCGCCGACCCAGGCCCGCAGGGTTGCCAGTGCGGTATCCCTCACTGCCGGCGCCTGGAAGAGAGGGTATCGATTAGATTTAAGAATAACTTAAAACTAAAGGTAACTTAAAGCATAACTTAACTTATAGGGGCTATAAGGCCCCTTGAATTTTCCTTAAGTTAGAGTGATTAATGCAAACTTAAGCACTAAAACAGATGCGGACCAGCTACCGGAGATGGAATACTTACCCCGTCTAACAGCTGGCTCACCAGATCGTAACATATGGTACACGTCTCATGGTACCAGACCTGGATGTCCCCGTGCGGAGTCGCGCATGGAGCATGGGAGCTCCATGGGACCGGCAAACTTCGTGTCCACACGGGTCCTGAAGTGTGGCGGCGCATCCCGGATGCTCACAGTTGGTGGTCTGTAAGTGGAAAGACACATGAGTATCTTAAAGAATATCACTTACAGGCTAAAGGACAGAAGAACTCCGTTGCATGCCGGAGCTCGGAAAAAATTCGGGCATAGCCCCTCCCTTACTAGCCTGAATAGGCTATAAACCCCGGAGGTATCCGGTAAAAAAGAAGGGAGGGGGAATGGTTTAAGGTACTTAAAATAAACTGAACATCTTAAACCTAAAAGCTCGAACGTACCGGACTAAGTCCAGTGCGAGGCGGAGTGATAACTCAGTGAAACGGAGAGGTTAGAAGGGACCGACTGTATGCTCCGGTCCACCCCGTGGGGTAGACTTAGTACCTTTCCGCTAGATGCCAGGCCTCCGGTGGTAAAGGAGCCCTAGTAAGGTGGGAAAGAGCGGGGGCATACAGACTCGGGCTAGTAACGGAGCGACGAAGTAGTAATGGAGAGGTCGAGTCCAGTCTGGGTCTGTCCCGTCCCTCTACCCCCTCCGCCTGGGGGGAGAGAGGGAGGCAGGCTCGGGTATGCGGAGCGAGCATGGGCAGGCCTAGCCACCCCCCCGACTCTATGGAAGAGCGGGAGGGGGGAAAGGTGACTGGACAGGCGTCTGGCTGCCTCGTGATCACATAGTGACCACGGGGCGATAAGAACAACAACTAAGCCTAAAACAAAACCAACTGATCAGCGAGATGCTATCGGGAAGCAACCGAGCTGACAAGCGGTAACATAAAGGCCCAATAGGCCGTAACCTAGGCTAAGCGAGCCAGACGCCTGACTAACCTAACAATATCACATAGATAATAAAATGAATAATAAAATGAAAGAAAGAAAACAAAATAGTAGGAGAAAAAATCCAGGAGTGTACGACTAACCCGAAGGCAAGTCTACCACTCAAAGCTAGTCGAGGCCGATACTAAGAGCCGTGGCTAGGGTCTGGATAGAAGAGCCTACATAAGGTAAAAGACATGCATGCATGACAAAACCGTGTAGACCTTACCCTAAACAAAGCGGATAATAAAATAGAGCGTACAAAGACAGGGGATGCTCTGGGTATGGGCGACCCAGAACGGACCCATCACGAGGCAGAACCATGCTGCCATGCTTCCGACCTAGAGATCGTATTTATACCTAAAAAACGGCAAATACGTGCTCAGGGCCGGAAAAAACCAAATAGCAATAAACACTGAGTACTTAACTTAGCTGCTGCGATGGCTGCACGCTCCATTGTAATAAAATCCAAAAGAAAGGGCACAAAAACACAGAGAAGAAAACGGCACGTGTGTATCGTGTGCGCTAACTGAAAAGGAAGGCCACCAGAGGCGCAGCAGTCGGCAGCATGGGATGGAGTAGTAGTAGTAGGTGCTGCCCACTCTGTGGGTCGGCTCCCCTCTTGGGGGATTTTGTAGTGGGAGAATTCTATTGGTATTTGGCTCGTGGTAGTGGTCTCACTCGCCATAGTGTTCATACCGACACTCTCTGGGAGGGTGAGCGAGTCAGTTGTACTGACCTTTTTCTTTATTTATTTATTCTCTGGTATGTGTTAGTACATTTACCCTAGAAATAATAGATTAAAGGATATTTCGCGCAGCGACACGAGCTGAGCCCAGAAAAACTATTTTTGTGTTTCACAATGCATTTATTGAAAGATATACCGTACATACCCGCGTATCATGCGACTTTTGAAGCCCTAATTTTGGAGCTAATTTTAAAGGGGTCGCATCTTACATGAGATATAAAATTTGAGTATGTAATAATCATATATTAGTATCATATGATAAAATACAAACATAATAGATATGCATCTTTTCCATGGATATTTCAAAAAGTTTTGTTTTACTTGACTGCATCCAATAATATATGTATCTTCATATTACTATTTGTCTGTATTATAAAATACAAACAGCAATTAATGTTATGTTTTGGAAATCAGCTGAGGGCGATTGCGATGTGAGTTTGTTTTGCTGTGTTGAACTCAAATCAGAGCGACTTGCTTGCCTCTAGTTAGTGCAAATGAATCTCAAGATACTCTATTTATATGAGACAAGGTTATTTTACGTTATACAATACGCCATCAAACACAACCATAGATAAAATTGAGAGAAAATTATTTTAATCAAAACATCAGGTCTTGAAAGAACACATTTTACTGTTGTCTTCACGCCGATAAAAGATAAGTAAAGTAACAGTAAAGTCATGCGATGAAATGAAGTGAAAATAGCGAACGGAATCACGTAATATTTTTACACTCTAAAAATGCCCACAATGCAATCTGTTTAAAAAAAAAAGCTTTAGTTCACAAGGCGGTTTAAATTCATATTTAGACTTAAAAACACGTCATATAATTACAAATTACTTTGTCTCATATAAGTAGAGTATCTAGATATTTTATGCAAACTAGAAGAAAGAAAATTTGCTCCGAAATGAGTTAAATAAGGAGAAATAAACTCTTATTCGCCATCAGCTGATTTCCAAACCAAAAACACTGACCGCTTAGTTAGTATTTTGATACAATAATATGAGAATACATACAATTTATTGGATACTGCAATATATAACTTTTTAAAAGAATAAGAAAAGATGCATATTCATTGTGTATTTATTTCGTAAATATACGTAGCTGTCACTGTCAGCAGCCTGACATCGCTCAACTAGGTATGCTGATGTCGGTCCGAATCTGATTCCCATTTCGTGTCCATTTTTTTTCCGCCAATATAATCAGAATTCATTGAAACTCCAAAATTGGCTTTTATTAATAAATTACTAAAGCATATCGTATATGCAGTATACAGCATACTGAGGGCTAGGCTACTGTATTCGTATATATAGGATATATGTACCCCGATATCATCATCGTTTACATGAGGCTAACTTGTTAAATGTTATTCAATTTCTCTTTGTACTGAATCATCATAAGCCAATGTGCATTGAACCTAGAGAATTAGCTGAAATTAATAATTAGTATGTGTAATGGACCGCACTCGGTCCTGCAGGATCTTAAAAGGAAAAAATGAAATGGAACTGGAATGCCTGGCAGCAGTTGGGACAAACAAAAAGGAAGGAGCAGAGCAAAATCACAACAATTGCCTTAATATTAGTTTATTTACAAAATTTTTATTTACATTTATACAGCTGAGAACGGGTTTAGTAAGTAAAGCAATTTACATAACATTAACATAATCAGAGTGTCAGTCCAATGAATTTAAAATACAAATATAGCCAAGTAGTTAATTATCAAAAACTCGTAAAGTCAAAATATTAACTGGAGACAAAATTAACTACATTTTCAAAAACAATTTAGCTATATCAAACTAATTCCCACGTAGCATAAACCATTGATTAAATAACAGGCAGCATAAATAATCAACATACATCATAAATGATAAGCAAATAACCATAAACAGGCAGTATGTCAAAATACTAAACAGGCAGCATACCAAAGCCAGGTAGCATTACACAGTACATAAAAACTGCAAACAATCTCCATAGAGATAACAAAGACAGACCCAGCTGTCAAAACAGAGAATGGACACAGACAGACTATCTCCGCAAAACACCGAAGCAGCAATCAACTGCTAACTGGAACAAAACATCCATCACATAGGCGATTACGGCCGAATCATCTGCTGCCAAACTGGAACAAATCCGTCCCACAGATGACCATGGTTTGATCATCTAACCATCCTCCTGCTACCAAAGCCAACAGGTAAGGTATATCCGCTGCAAACGCCTCCATGCTGCTATGCTGCCGAGGACCTGACTCTCTGTCATACTAAACCCGACTGTCGACTTTCAAGTTAAGACGACAGACGTAAACGTCCCCCAAAGAAAAACAAGAACCAGTAAGGAGTCAACAACCCACCATGGGCAAATGATTGTTCAACAACTGAACTATACCTCACATATGTCATATATGTATAAAGTGTGCCTATTGTTAAATTTTGGTCTCGTAAATTTAACTCGCGTGATACGTGAGATACGTGATAAAATCATTTTTTGAGGGTGAAAATTTTGGGGTCGCACATGCGAGATCGCGTGATATGCGAGATCGCATGTTATGCGAGTATATACGATAAGTGATTTTGTAGGGAAAAACATATGATTCTGTGCATGAAATACAATTATGTGAGAGTATACTGAAATAAAGTATGGACTTTGTTTAAAATTTACAATAAATAAACAACAGGCAGTACTATGCTTTTGTTTAAATCCACTCTTTGCAAATGGCTGATAGGCTAACTGCCGACGTATCGCAAGCACTTTTTCATAAGTTTGTGATAACAGATGGATAATTCAGCTTGTTTTCTATATTTTATTATTAGCAACAATTATTTTTGCCTACCCATTATGCTCGCTGTAGGAAAGGCGTAGACTAGTCTACGGTGCTTGGTCTCCCATCCGTAATACAGCTGTTTTTTATACATCTAACAAGCAAATATGCCGACAAATATGGTACATAGGAAATTTATGTGTGATTTTTGTTATTCATAACATACAAACCTGAAATTCTTTACATAATGGCTCACCTCAGCCACTTCTCTCATCTGCAAAAGTGGAGTGCAGACTGACTGGCGGCCCCTATCTGTTGATAGTTAACTAACTTGTCAGTAAGCTTTTAACAACCATTCCAGTGCATGATTGCAAGCTTAATCTACTGTAAAGAATGTCGGGTTTTTATATGTTAAGAAATACCAGTTAGTTTTAAAATTTGTTGTCTTTATAATACAATTTTTTTTATGTTCTCAACAGGACTTTGGCCTATGGAATTGGTTCACCTCCTACTGAAAGCTTTTCAACTACAGTTATCCTAATTATAAGTCTTGGAAGTGGAATTCCTTTACTTGTTTTTATTATGGGAGGAACTTATGTTGGTTATCGAAAACTTAGAGGTCACTGATATCATAAGACAACTATTACAATAATTGTGATTTAAGTCAATATATTTAATGCATTTGAAACCATTACATTATAGATATGTTTATAGATTATACATTACAAAATCTATAAGAAGGTTTCAGAATGAACTTTGATTATATCTGACTAATAAATTGGCATTCCTTCATTGTTGAAGACTGTGATATGACAGTTTTTGTTGGATAGTATAGTTGTCTGTTAAAAGAGATTTTTAATAGTATGTAATGTTTCTATTGGATAGCCAAGAGTTTTCAATAAGTGAGATGATTAATAATTCTTGCCTTTAATGAATGTATACTATTTTAAAAAGTTAACACCCGTCAATGCCTGTGACAGTGTCTGCAAGTGCATAGAGTATTCTTGAAGTGATTGAGTACACATTTTTCTAACAAATGTTGTTGTCCATAATTCTTGTGCCAATTATAAATATAGAATGTAGTACTTTATTATAGTACATTTCAATAATTAAAAATAATTAATATTTATGAAATTACTTGTAAATTTTAACAATTTTGATTATGTATTTATTTTACTTTTTTATTGCAACTTTAACCCAGGGTAATAAGTAATTTTGAGTAAAAAGTCTTCCCAAAATATTGCCACTGAGTTGAGTGGTAGTATCATGGGTATCCAATGCAAATTTTCTAAAGGGCCAAACATCAGAGGTATTGTAATATGTAATGATGATTAACCCTCTTACACCGATTGGACGTATTAAACGTCGAGTCAAAATGTCTCCCGTATGCCGATTGGACGTATCATACGTTGGCTCAAAAAAGTTTTTGTAAAAATTCGCAGAAAAATACTTATAGGCCTACCAGCCGAAAACTTTTGAATCACGCGCCTTGGGGGATGCTGGGAGTTCATGGATCAAGGCATTGTTTTGTTTACAATCGCTACGCAGGCGCGCAAGCGCGAATTTCTTTCTTATCGCACTAAAAAGTATCAGTGACACATCTCAAAAATTATTTCGTCACTTTGACATAATTTTTGCACCATTTTAAATTATCTTTTACATGAAGTATTATATATGTAAATGTGCGCAATTTCATTTAAAATACAACAAAAAAATACTCATGATTGTAGCTTTTATCAGTTTTGAAATATTTTCATATAAATAACGATGTGCAAAAATTTCAACCTTCGGTCAATTTTGACTCTACCGAAATGGTCGAAAAACGCAATTGTAAGGTAATATTCTTATATTATAGTAATATTCAATCATTTGCCTTCATTTTGTAACAAATTGGACGTCTCTAGCACAATATTTCGATTTATGGTGAATTTATGAAAAAACTTTTTCCTTACGTTCGTGCGATAACTCTTCCGATAAATTTTTTCGTGCG
Source organism: Macrobrachium nipponense (assembly GCF_015104395.2). Classification (NCBI taxonomy): domain Eukaryota; kingdom Metazoa; phylum Arthropoda; class Malacostraca; order Decapoda; family Palaemonidae; genus Macrobrachium; species Macrobrachium nipponense. The sequence goes on along the minus strand of NC_087200.1, from coordinate 168,272,276 downwards.
ATTGTCCTTTTAAATTTGCCGTTATAAAGTTTTATATATGGAAATGTGTGCAATTTCATGCACAATACAACAATAAACAACCCATGGTTGTAGCTTTTATCAGTTTCGAAATATTTTCATATAAATAACGTTAAGTGCAAAAATTTCAACTTTCGGTCAACTTTGACTACCGAAATGGTTGAAAAACGCAATTGTAAGCTAAAACTCTTATATTCTAGTAATATTCAATCATTTACCTTCATTTTGCAACGACTTGGAAGTCTCCAGCACAATATTTCGATTTATGGTGAATTTATGAAAAAAAAAAAAACATTTTCCTTACGTCCGCGCGGTAACTCTTCCGAAAAAATCAGAATTTTTTTGTGCGATTGTCGAAATGTTTGCACCATTTAAAATTAGCTGTTATATAAAGTTTTATATATGAAAATGTGCGCAATTTCATGTAGAATACAACTAAAAATGATTGAAGGTTGTAGCTTTTCTCTTTTTTCGAAATATTTGCATATAAATCACGATAAATAAAAAAAAAACCACGTTCGGTCAAATTTGACTCTACCGAAATAGTTGAAAAACGCAATTGTAAGCTAAAACTCTTACGGCCTAGTAATATTCCGTCATTTTTCTTCATTTTGAAACAAATTTGAAGTCTCTAGAACAATATTGTGATTTATGGTGAATTTTTGAAAAATATATTTACCTTCACTCTGCGCGCCGATTCGCGGCCGCAAGTCTCCGAAATACGTACATCGCATTATCCTAATATTTGCTCCTTTTCATATTAGCCGTTTTATAGAGTTTCATATATCAAAATGTGCGCAAATTCATGAAGAATACAATAAAAAATAATTGAAGGTTATAGCTTTTTTCATCTCCGAAATATGTGCATATAAAAAAATATACATATAAAAATTTCGACTTTCGGTCAAATTTAACTCGTCCGAAATGGTCGAAATCTGCCATTCTAATCTAAAACTCTTACAGTATCGTAATATTCAATCATTTGTCTCAATTTTGAAACAAATTGGAAGTCTCTAGAACAATATTTAGAATTACGGTGAATTTTTGAAAATAAAATTTTTTTTACGAATTCGTACATCATTTTGTGATAATATTTTTCCGGTGTTGCTTTTATTGTTTTACTATGTATTATATATCAAAATGATTGCAATTTAGTGTACAATACAACGAAAAAAAAAGTAACTTATTAGCTTTGACCGTTTTTTGTACAGCGTGATTTGAATAAAATTATCTATGAATTTTTTTTTTTGCTACCATATATCGCATTATTTACATATGATAATGATATTATTTTTCATTTCTGATGATTGCTTACTAAACTTGAGGCAATGACAAAAAAATGAGCCAAAAATGAACTCTTAATCTTCAAAACTAAGCGCGCTGTGATTTTTTGAAAAAATTATTTTTTCCGCTTCCGCGCTCACTCCAAATCGGCGCCGGCATACAGGAGAGGTTTTGATTTTTAGGGCTTCGGCATAAGAGGGTTAATAAAAATAATTAATAATAATAATAAATATCATAAAATTTAGAAACATCATTAGTTCTTAGAAGGCTTGGTGTGGGAGGGGGGGTTGGGGTTGGGAATCCAATCACTCATAACATGGAAACTCATGGGTAATGCCAAGGAACGTATACACTGGGTTTATACGTAGTGAGTATTGTAGACACTAAACATGGTTAAAAGTTTTATTTATTGTAGACACTAAACATGGTTGAAAATTTTATTTATTGTTTTAAAGAATTTTCCTTAATAATAACCTTTGATGTACAAGAATTAAATTGAAAATAAGTGCCGTAATATACTTGCGTTTGAATTGACTTAGAGACAATTACCTCAGGAAATACTCGTCATATCAAGCTCATGGCTATTCTAAATATATAGAATAAAATAACATTTATATCATTCACAGTAAATGGTTCTGTGTTTCTTTTATGTACCTGTTTAGTGAATGAAAAAAGACAAAATACCTTTAATTCCAGAGAGAGAATTGTGATGATTTCAACATATCAGGAAGTACTGTAAATTGTACTGACCACTTTATTTTGACATGTAAAAAGTGTATTTAAAATAGTCTAGGTAATAAAAAATAATTGGTACCAATTATTTGTTCTTTGGGTCAATTAGGACAACTAAACAGGATAAGTGGGTTGTCTTATGCTAATAGCTATGTTCTATAGGGAACAAACTAGAGATACATGTGAATTTGGGTCTGGATGCAAGCCACAGAACTCAAAGTCTTAGTATGAGAAATTGTTGGTAAAACTCAGCTGGTGGTTGATGCTATTGTTGAATTATAAGTTTAGTTTCCAGCTTGTTTGATTATACCAAAAATGACCAGATGCAAGCAGGTTTTAGTAGAATTTATTTTCTCTATTTAATGCAATACATCTGTGCTCTTATTCCAGAGTACAAAATATAACTTTTAGAATGTTCTATGCATTGGTTTTTCTTGCTAGTGTTTACATGCGCATGCAGTTTTAGGCCTTATGGTTGTTTGCAAGTTTGCCATGTCTACTAGGCCTTAATAGTAAGTAGTTGAAACAGTTTATTTGAAATTACTATGAATATAAAATGTATGTACCATTTTTATGAACAGTGCATCAGTGCTAGATTCTTTAAAAAAGGTGAATTTCCTTATTACATTTTATATATATTTATTAACTGTATATACGTATTTTGACGAAACAGCTTTTACTATTGAAATTTTGTTGTAATAAAGTAACTGCAAGGGTCTGCATTAATGTATACACAATTAAAAATAAATATTTTACATAATATTAACAAAAATTTACTTCTCATATTCCAACAACTTCTAGGTGGAAATCACCATGCTCCATCTTGTGTAATTAGATAATAATTACCTCGGTAGTATATATTGTGCCACATCTTGTAAATGGTACTATGTATGAAGACTGTAAGTACATTATTTAAGTCCATGTACAGTCCCGGACAAAACTTCCTTTCCCCCTGATCTGGGTTACTTGTGAATATGCAGCATCTCACACTTTCTATTTGGCCAAGAATTGGGAAACTACCTTGACAACTTGAAGTATTCACTGAATTAAGAAAGTGTATGTCTCTAACTCTGAACTGGAACACCGAATGTTATGGATCACATGTCAGTCATCGGATTTTGTTGTTTTCACCAATACAGTTCAACTTTCTTGGGTTGTTTACATCCAAACACAGGAGTTAAATTTTGTCATATGTACTACCAAGCTCAATAGCAGATTTATTACTTTGCACATTCCACTATTCATGTGCAAAGTAATAATGAAATAATGGAAGTGGTAATAAAGTTCTAATAGCCGAGGTAATCGACAGCACATAAGAAAAGTCACAGTAATAAGTCTCGGAAGCCCAGACCTTGGAAAATCTCTTAACATGCCAGATTCCTCAAATTGCTGTGAAACAAACAAACAGTTGTCTTCGATATGCCTGTGTGCCTAGAAATCTCCCTCAATGTTAAATCCTGCAATTCACAGCGCAATAGCATCTTGTTGGTGTCTGCTTGCCGTTGCCACACAAACGTTAGTGAACCTTTAGTCTGAATTACAAAATCACTTTTCAAGTCAATAAAATGTTACCTAATCATTTCTTATCATCAATAATAATACTGTCTTGTAGGTAATGATTATTAAGTCATGTGAAATATTTAAAAGGACAAATTTTCTAAGACAATTTGTATTTTTCATAGCTACAAACCTGAGGTCTTAACAATAGGATAATTTCTAGTGCCTAGCTGGATCCGGTTAAATTGCAGATGAAAGCAAGAAATCTTATGAGATCTAGCAATGTGTGTGTATAGGGTGAAGAGTGGTCCAGTCTTTCCCAACTCAGGATGTCTTAACAGACAAAGGGGCGGCTAGAGATGGGCAGTACAATGTTAAGACCTCAGGTTTGTAGCTACAAAAAATACAAATTGTCTTTAAAAATTTGTCATTTGTTCATATGCAAACAAACCTTCGGCCTTAACAATAGATAGACTTATACTTGGAGGTGTGGTACAAGACATCCTAAACTGGCTGAGGGGCTACCCACCAGTCCAGCTCGGGAAGAAAAAACTTCCAAAGGGGGATTGAAGCCCGTGAGAAGCTAGATACATGATATCTAACCACCCAGACACTGAGTGACGTACAATGATATATGGGAGACTCATTGCATAGGGAAACAAGAGAAACTTTGACTGTCCAAGAACAAACCAACAAGCCAGGGTTTGTCACCACTCCCAACTCCCCCTTGCCAAGGAGCAGAGCATATGCTACCGAATAGAGGGTTGGTTATTTGCATACCAAGCGACCAAGCTATCAGTATGACTATCTTACTCGCCTGTATCAGACCAGTCCAGCGAATGACGTGTCTATTCCTTAACCCGCCCAAAGGAAGAAGGAACGGTACAGTAGAAAGAAAGAGATCAGCCAACTCACCCATTTTCTCATCCCCACAATCATCTTGAGGTATGATACAAAAGTGCCCTGTTAAGGGCATTCCTCATTTAAATTAACGAAAGATCCAGCAGCCAAACATGCCGAAACCCCAACTAACCTGTCTGGGCTGGATCCAAGCGCCAACTCCTGTGACGAACCAACCACAACACTAGGAACATCACTACACACACTATCAACAGATGACTGTAACATGGCCGTGAATGGGCACGGGCATGGCAGACGTACGAACGTGTGTCGGTGAGGAATCCTGAACACACTAGATAGAATGAGAATCCCTTGGAGTCAAACTCCTGGAAGAACCAGGGAGAGGGGCAGGTAAACAATCCTGCTGCACCAACTCCACGCTCACAACCTTCAACCTCTTGACAGGCGCCTTGAGACCCTTACGACGACGAATAGGTCCTGGAGAAGGAGAAGAGGGAGCACCTGCAACATGTGCACGAACGAGAGAGGTACAGGATTAAATGGCTAGGTGCGTGACGTCACAATAACCGCAGTCAGCCCCCTTAACCAATAGCAATCCTGCCTTTACTTTCTCTTTTTTTATTTATCTAAATACTTTAAGCTATTCGTTAATTAAATTAATAGTCAGATGTAGGTTCTTCATTCTACTATGTTAAGAAGAATAATCATAAGAGAGATCATTATTAGAAAACATTTTTGCCAAATACGTAACATTGAAATTATAGAAAACCTATCTTTGCTTTCTTCTTTTTATCCGTTATCAAATACTTATCTGTTTTTGAAGGAAAATAATAGTCAGAATAAAAACTATTTTAATATATTAAATAACCATGAGCGAGTTCTAAAGAACATTCTAAACAATAATAAATATATATCTAAATTACACATTTAACATCTCCATAATATCACATTTTGCACATACATATATATAGCTATGTCGCTAACTTTTTCAATCTATGCACCGCTTTTCTGGAACTACTAATGCGTCTGTTCAAATTTCGAATTCTAAAAACTGTATGGCATGGAACAAAATATTTTGAGTTTTGAAGTTATTTGGATGTGACTGCTAATTATACCCGCTTATTTTATTATCGCTCCTTTTAAGGCTGTTAAAACATTTTCCTCCCATGGTGAGAATCAAACATCTTATCTGTACATTTCAAATGGCCAAGAAACACTAGGTTTCATTAGTTTCCCTTCACTAAAGCTTATGGCACCAATCTTTGTGTCATCTTCCTTTGTTACTTTTGCTCCTGAATGTTCCACTTGTGGAAATTTGCGAGCAATGAACCTGCCAACATATGGCATCTTTCCATGTTTGTTCTTCAACTTCCTGGTCTTTGAAGTCATCACTTTGATCATCCTTATTAAATACTGGCAAGCAAAATAAAATTGCTGATATATGTACTGGGTTCTTTCTGAAGGGAATTTCCTTCGTCTTTGAATGATGCGTCTTGCTTGTCAGGGACGTGGGAAAATGAGGCAGATGTTATATTTTCACTGTTGCCGTTTTAAACGTTGCTCTTTGAGCTTACAAGTGTGCTGTCTTTTCCTAAAAGGTGGGCTCTGAGACGATGTTTAAATGCAACTGGTGATGGGTGCTGATTGTACGCTCAGATTTGACTTTTGCAACCAAAAAAGTGCCCCAACCCAGCCTGGTTTACTCTGTAATTTAGAGTATATATCATGCCAAGTTTTTATTTTGCCATTTTCAGCAAGTTAGACAAAGGATAGAGCATTGTACTTTTCTTCACTTTCATTTCTCAAGTGGTTCTATTCATGTCTTGAAATATTTTGTCTTGCATTTACAGGTTTAGTCACGTAAACATTTCTTGATGATCTTCTATCTGTTGGCAGTCGAAGATAAAATGGATCAAACTATCTATCAACAAGCCGAATGAAATGGCTTGTAATTTTCCAGCCCTTCTTTTTAAATATCCTTGGTTGTCGAAGTGATCAAAAGATTTAAAAGTACTTTTGGACAGCAGTTGCACGGCAAGTTTAACTTTCATTCGTTGCATACCTATAATAACATTGATATGTCTTTCAGAACGGTTATAAGCTGTCCGAAGATCACTTCATTCCTCTTTATTAGCTCTCTAACTGGACCATTGTGAGCGTATGTACTGCATACAGTTGCCTTAAAGTGTTCCTTTACCCCATCCCCTTATGTTTCATGAAAATGGTCTGGTAACACAGCAATGAAGCCTGTTTGTCGTGTAACAACGGATGTGAATGGTCGAGATATTGGATGCCATTGCTCATATTTTCTAATCACTACTGTAGACTGTGTTAATGATATTAATTATTTAAGAATAATAGTTTACATTACCAGTGAATTAAGTCATTAAATATATAGAAAAATCGTATAATAACAGAATTAATAAAAATAGCAATGGTGAAAATCATATTTAGTGCTTACTAACCATAATCGTCAACCTTTTTTCCATTCAGGTGTGGCTGCTGCAGGCATTTGCTGGGATCATACTTTTGTCCAATATTGCTGTGTCTTGTGGACAGCAACACAGCAATATTAGTGAGGGTGTGAAAAAAGTTATTGAAGTCAAACTAACTGTTTCAAATATCTGGTTCAACATTTAAAATTTCCCTCCACATGTGACCTAACAAAACATCAAGAAGAAATCATCAATTGTATTTTCCTTTTTATGAAAATAAACTCCACAATGATCATTCACAGAATGGTGAGGTTCGTATGAGTTCATGACAACTATGGTGGTAGTTTGAGAATTCATCAGTTGTTAAGGACCCACTTGACAATGGAATTACCCTGTTGTAATGTAATTAAGTGCTTTGTAAGGTATTTTACTTTTAATACTGAATATTTATAAGTATACAATTAGCAATTTGACCTTGCAACCAGATGCACCTTGAATGGGTAGATACATAGAAATAAGAGCTGGATTGAATTGCTTTTGCTTTCAGTATTTGCCAGGTTTTGATTTTATTTCTTTACATTTAACTTAAATGGCTAAATTTCTCCCCTTATTTGAGCTGGTCCTTGGTCATAATCATTGCTAAAAAATAAAACTCCCAAGCTTTTTGTAATTATATAATTATGAGTTTTCTTTATTAAAATCAGCTGGTTTCATAAATGAATTTATAGCACCTATCTAAAAACTATGTAGTAATACACAATTGTCATGTTCAGTGTTTTTCACAACCATAATTTCATATTAGCCTTTGTTATAGGACTCAAGCAATACAGACAGATTAAAGCTATATGACCTTTTTTTTTGTTTTTGGTCAAATTTCCATTCTCGTAAAATTCCTTACATTGAAAAAAGAAAGCCGCATGATTACCGAGTATAAATTGTTTACTAGTCAGTATTAATATAGTATTTTACGAAAACTTAAGTACTTTCAGGCCTTAACTGTGGCCCATTCTCAAGGAATATGGATAACACCTTACTAGAGAGAAAAATTAAAGTCTACACAAATGTAGATACGTGTAACTACTTACTGGAGGCACCATTGAAGTCTCCAAAAATACGGATAGCTACTTACTGGAGGCATCATTGAAGCCTCCATAAATGTAGATCACTACTTACTGGAGGAAGCATTGAAGTCTACAGGAATATAGGTCACTACTTACTGAAGGCAGAATTGAAATCTCCAGGAATATTAATCACTATTTACTGGGGACAGCATTGAATTCAGGAACACATATAACATCTTACTGGAGACAGCATTGAAATCACCAGGAACACAGATAACTACTTAATGGAGGCAGCACCGGAGTCTCCAGGTCACAGATAACTACTTACTTGTGACAACATTGGAGTCTCCATGGATGTAGATAACTACTTACAAGAGGCAGCATTGAAGTCTCCAGGACACAGATCACTACTTAGTGGAGGCAGTATTGAAATCTCCAGTGATCTGTGACCTGGAGACTCCAATGCTGCCTCTAGTAAGTAGTTATCTACATCCCTGGAGACTTCACTGCTGCCTCCAATAAGTAGTGATCTGTGACCTGGAGACTCCAATGCTGCCTCCAGTAAGTAGTTATCTACATCCCTGGAGACTTCAATGCTGCCTCCAATAAGTAGTGACCTGGAGACTCCAATGCTGCCTCCAGTAAGTAGTTATCTACATTCCTGGAGACTTCACTGCTGCCTCCAATAAGTAGTGATTTGTGACCTGGAGACTCCAATGCTTCTCTCCAGTAAGTAGTTATCTACATCCCTGGAGACTTCAATGCTGCCTCCAATAAGTAGTGATCTGTGACCTGGAGACACCAATGCTTCTCTCCAGTAAGTAGTTATCTACATCCCTGGAGACTTCACTGCTGCCTCCAATAAGTAGTGATCTGTGACCTGGAGACTTCAATGCTGCCTCCACTAAGTAGTGATCTGTGACCTGGAGACTCCAATGCTTCTCTCCAGTAAGTAGTTATCCACATCCCTGGAGACTTCAATGCTGGCTCCACTAAGTAGTTATCTGTGACCTGGAGACTCCAATGCTGCCTCTAGTAAGTAGTTATCTGTGACCTGGAGACTCCAATGCTGCCTCTAGTAAGTAGTTATCTACATCCCTGGAGACTTCAATGCTGTCTCCAGTAAGTAGTTACGTATTCATATTCCTTGAGACTTCAATACTGCTCTCCAGTAAGTAGTTATCCATATTCCTGGAGATTTCAATGCTTCTCTCCAGTAAGTAGTTATCCATAATCCTGAAGCTTCAATGCTGCTTCCAGTAAGTAGTTGTGTATATTCTTGGAGAATTTCTTGCTGCCTCCATAAAGTAGTTATGTGTTCCTGGAGACTTCAATGCTGCCTCCAGTTAGTAGTTATCTATATCCCTGGAGACTCCAATACTGCCTCCAGTGAGTATCTACATTCCTGGAGACTCCAGTGCTGCCTCCAGTAAGTAGTTATCTACATCCCTGGAGACTCCAATGCTGCCTCCAGTGAGTAGTTATCTACATCCCTGGAGACTCCAATGCTCTGTAATAAACAAACTGGTGCCACTTTCAGCTTCTACATGCCTTTGATTGTTTGTTTAAACAGCTTCCTTGTGAAAAGTTATTTTATTTTTCTTTCCTTTTCTTGCATTCTTGACTTATTACTTATTTGTTTGTAAAATCCTCATGTTTGTTTTAAAACACGTGGATTACTCTCTCTCTCTCTCTCTCTCTCTCTCTCTCTCTCTCTCTCTCAGACACAATCGGACACACACACACTATCGATTCCTAGAACTATCTTTGTAACTAATGTGAATACAGGCAGTCCCCGGGTTACGACGGTCTCGGCTTACGACGTTCTGAGGTTACGACGCTTTTCAATTATATTCATCAGAAATTATTTCCAGGGTTACGACGCATGTTCCAGAGTTACGACGCCTACAAATGCTGATCTGGCAGATGAAATATGACACCAAAAATGCAAAATAATCAATATTTAAAGTTTTTTTTGATGAAAAATGCAATAAGAATGCAGTTTACATAGTTTTCAATCACCCAAAGCATTAAAAGTAAGGTTTTCTTAGGATTTTTGACAATGTTCTGGCTTACGACGATTTTCGGCTTACGACGCGTCTCAAGAATGGAACCACCGTCGTAACCCGGGGACTGCCTGTAAAATGTATTTTGTTATCAACCTTTGCATATCTGCAATCAATTCGGTTTGCTCAAAAGGGTTCCCGTCTCTCCTCCCTCCATCCCACAGCCAGCCGGCGCCATTTTTACCAAACAGCTCGTAAATTGTACACAGAAAAAATAAAATTTAGAAAAATTTACTTCATATAACATACTGTTTCATTACTTTACACTGTTGATTTAACTTTTGAACACATTAATAATAGAAAAAATGTGAAAAGGGGGACTTTTTGGGTTGGCTGGAATGAATTATCCTGATTCCCTTTATTTCTTATAGGAATATTTGTTTCATATTTCGAACAGCCTTCTGGAACGGATTAAGTTCAAAATACGAGGTACCACTGTATTTCTCAAAAGTGCCATTCTCCACATAATCTGGAAATGTGTTTTATTTATTGCTGTATTTTTTTCTATTATCTAAAAGATAAAAGATAAATTTTGGGGAGCAGACATGATTCCATTTAGTAACTATCGGCATTAAATAGTTTTACCATTGACTCACTTTTTATCTTCAATTTGTTTTCAAATTTGTTTATGGTTTCATTCTCTTAAGATTTAATTTCAAGATGTTTTATAAGAAAATTTGATATAAGTTAACAAACAGGTAGTGTGTTAATTAAATTCTCTTCCAAGAAAGATATGGGAAAAAGGGATTTTGACGAAGGAAAAATCTATTTCTGGGCAAGGACCTGTGTCGCCCAGTGAAATCCCACCCCACTTTTCTTCCACACCCCTTTTTGGCCCAGCTTGGGTACTATCTACAGGAATGAAAACAAAGGTGCTAGTCGTAGTAGTAGTGGGTAGCGGGTCCTTGCATCAGTCAGCTCCTCTGTAGACAAGGGATATTGAGGAAGGGAGAACCTAAATGGCAAGGGACCTCTGGTAGTGGTTTCCACTCGCCCCAGATACGACACCTTTATTGAAGGTGAGTGAGCCAGTCTATTCTGGCATTACTATTTTAGTTTTTCTCTGGTAATTATAGCAATATTTTACCTTAGAAATGAACACTAAAGGAAGCATTTCACTGGGCGACACAGGTCCTTGCCCAGAAATAGATTTTTCCTTCGTTAAAATCCCTTTTCTGGGCTCAGCCTGTGTCGCTCCATGAAATAGTGCCAGAGAATTGGCTCCACCAGCTTGGAAAAATGTAGATAATCAATAATTATAGGTGAATTAAAACTTGATTAGAGTTAAATACTATAATGTAAGTAATAAATGATCACAATAAATAACAAAATACTAGTGTTCTAGAGTTTCAATGATACTTAAAACTAACTTATCTACACAATGGGGTTAAATAACCCACAGAGGTCCAAATAACACACACCAGTAACAAATTATTACAATGGAAATTAGACCCAGATACAAATATATATACAGGCGGTCCCCGGGTTACGACGTTCCGAGGTTACGACGCTTTTTCTTAAATATACATTGAAAAATCCGCCCTGGGTTATGACGCTTGTTCCGAGGTTACGACGCTGACGCTTCCGACGCTCCGAGTTAACGACGCTTAAAAAACGCATACTATGATAAGAATCCTTTATAGTTTAGCACAGTTTCTCTCTCTCTCTCTCTCTTTGTATTTTCCGACGAAAATAATCACTAATTAGTGTATTTTGATGTTTATTTTCATGACTAAATACATTTTTATGATACAAAAATGATTTACTAATTTTCAAATATTAATTTTGATTAATACTGTATTAGTAAGTTTAATAAGTTGAAATGATATCACATAATAAAAATAATAATTCTCTCTCTCTCTCTCTCTTTCTACTACAAAGATGTGTTTTTTTGTATGATATATAAAGGATTTACTATTTTCAAATATTAATATTAATTTATACAGCAATAATATCAATTCATTAAAACAATACCATAGTGAATTAGTAAGATTTTAGCTTATATTAACAAATATGGAAGAAGAAGGAAAATCCCAGTCGTGCTTCCAGAACATTTTTAGAGATCAGGTACTAAAAACTGTCAGAGTATCAAGTCTGTGACAGCCAGGAGGGGGAAGAGCTGCAGTTTGCAATCAGGTGTTCTTATGAAATTTTCCTCTCTCTCTCTCTCTATCTCTCTACTACTAAAGATGTGTTTTTTTGTATGATATATAAAGGATTTACTATTTTCAAATATTAATATTAATTTATACAGCAATAATATCAATTCATTAAAAAAAATACCATAGTGAATTAGTAAGATTTTAGCTTATATTTAAAAAATTATGGAAGAATGAAGGAAATCCCAGTCTTCTTCCAGTAACCTTTTCTCGAGATCCAGGTACTAAAACTGTCAGATATATCAAGTTCTGTGACAGCCAGGAGGGGAAGAGCTGCAGTGTTGCAATCAGGTGTTCATGAAATTTTCTCTCTCTCTCTCTCTCTCTCTCTCTCTCTCTCTCTCTCTATTCCTCTCTCTCTCTCCTCTTTCTCTCCCTCTCTCCCTCTCGCTCTCTCTCTCTCTCTCTCTCTCTCATTTACTGAGACTCAAGATTTTTTATGTACTTGTACTATTTGTTTTTAATTTTAATACTTTCAAATAATAATAATAATAATAATATAATAATAATAATATAATAATAACTGTAATTACAAAATTCATATGTGATAGTATTTTAAAGAAATACAATACGTACTAATCTATCCATGTCACTTTTAATTAAGGTTAACTCTCTCTCTCTCTACTCTCTCTCTCTCTCTCTCTCCTCTCTCTGTCTCTCTCTCTCTCTCTCTCTCTCTCTCCTACTCTCTGCCACACAAGATAATAATGTGTCATAGTGGTAACTCCCTCCCTCTCTTTCGCTGGAAGCGTTATAAGTATTTTTTGAGAGAACAGAGAGAGATAAACACTCTCTCTCTCTCTCTCTCTCTCTACCGAGATGAAAGAATTTTTATGGTACTAGTATGTAAAATGTTTATTGATAATTTCAGTTATTTAATATTAATAATAATAATAATAATAATAATAAAACTTTAATTACAAAATTCATAATGGTCGTATTTTAAAGAGATGAAAATGACCTTTCCATTTCATTTGTAAGGATAATTCCTCTTTCTTACTGAGATGAGAGAATTTTTATGGTAGATGCACGTGTTTATTATATTTTCAAATAATAATAATAATAATAATAACAGAAGTAGTAATAATACGATAACTAATTTCAAAAGAAAATTCTTCCCTTCGTCTTTATCTGTATCAATTTCCCTACCTCATAACTCCAGTGACACTCGGAGCTTAACAATGCCATACAATGGTCAACGAATTTAATGGTTTTAATGTTCTCTGGTCTCTCCTCTCTATCCTCCTTCTCTCTCTCTCTCTCTCTTCTCTCTCTCTCTCTCTCTCCTCTCTCTCTCTCTCTCTCTTGTATTTTAATGAAAATATACAGTAACCCGGGGACTGCCTGTACAATACAAATGATACATATATACAGAAAGTGCTATCCAAGGTAAAGTATGAACCCAGTAACGACCGAGCTACAGCAAGAATGCTAGTGAGGCAGGTAGGAGAGAGAGAGAGATGTAAAAGAGATATAGGCTATATAACTACTTATTATTAATTATGCAATGTCAGGGGAAACTGTGTTTCCGGCTGCCACTGCTGGAAATTTAAGGGCCTCTAAAGACTTCAAGTAGTGGTGCTTAAATACTGTCGGAGATTTCCAGCCTGTGTACTTCTTAAGATCGTCAAAATTCATATGTTGAAAATAATTAATGGAGGTGGCTACTGCCCTAACATCATGCGCCCTTGGAAAGGATTCCGGGTTAGCTTGTTTTATGAAATACAAAATTTGCTGTCTAATCCCTTTTAGGGAAATAGTTCCGCCTTTTCCCTAATGAACAAGGGGCCTGAAGATATCAGGGCCGTCCTGTTTAAATATGCTCTTAGAGAATTAACTGGACATAGGGATGGGTCCTGAAGAAGTGGGACAATCTTCCATGGGGCCCATCTATCTTGTGGGTCCTCATTTTTAGCTAGAAATTGACGATCTGGTGATAGAAGTAGTTCTCCTGTAGGGAAAAATTCAATATGATCTGATTCCCTAGAGAGGGCCGACAGTTCAGAAATTCTGGCGCCTGAGGCTAAACTTATTAGGAATAACGTTTTCCTTAAGAGGGTTATATAATTACATGAGTCATTATTAGTGTCAGAAGCCAATTTAAGGACATCGTTTAAAAACCAAGAGACCGTCCTGGGCCTCTCAGATGGTCTGAGTCTTGCACAAGCTCTTGGAATGGATGAAAAGTACGAATCTGTTAGATCTATATTGAAACCAAATTGGAAGATCTTCTTAAGAGCTGATTTAGTAGTAGTAATTGTACTAGCTGCTAGACCTTTGTCGAACAAGGTTCTGAAAAAGGTTATGGCCAGATTCGTGGACATAGTTTGTGCCTCTGAGTCCTTTAAGAATATAGCTAGTTTCTTAACTGCCGAGTCATATTGACGCAAGGTCGATTCTCATTTGTCAGATTCTAAGAACAGGATGTTCTGAGGATCTATGTTGGCATCTTTCTGAGCTGCAAACTTCATAAAGTCCATAAAGTTAGGGCTTTCTGAATTCCTGAGGAAGCGGACACAGTCCGTGTTTGAACCAACTGCGTCAGTTTGGGATTGGGAATCCGTTGAGGCCGGAGTCCTAATTCCAATAGTAGAGGGAACCAATTGTTCTTGGGCCAATTGGGGGCTACTAGTGCAATGTGACCCTTGAACGTCCTGAGCTTGTTCAGGACTTTCAGGAGTAGATTCACTGGAGGAAAGAGGTAATTTCTCTTCCATACATTCCAATCTATAGCCATAGCATCCATGGCGTAAGCCAGAGGGTCCAGGTTGGGAGCCACATAACAAAGGAGTCTGTGGTTCGACTCTGTGGCAAAGAGATCCACCTGAAGTCCTGGTACCTGTTGACAGATCCATCTGAATGACTCCTTGTCCAATGTCCACTCCGATTCTAGCGGGACAGATCGTGATAGGGCATCTGCCACCACGTTTCTGACTCCTGCTAGGTGAGTGGCTGACAGGTGCCATTTGTTCTTGTCTGCTAAGGCAAATATGGTTATCATGACATGGTTCACGTGGCTCGATTTGGAGCCACCCCTGTTTATGCAGTGGACTACTACTGCACTGTCCAATACCAACTTGATATGAGACTTCTTGGCTGGTCGTAGCCTTTTCAGGGTGAGAAACACTGCAATAGCTTCCAGTACATTGATGTGTAGCTGGCAGAATGTTAGAGACCAGGTTCCCTGTACCTTTTTGAACTGTGAGTAACCACCACAGCCGCTTCGTGAGGCGTCTGTGTGGACTACTAGGGCCGGCGGAGGAAATTGCAAGGGTGTTGTCTTTGACAGATTCTTGATTTCCGTCCAAGGGCGGAGTCTCTTGTGTAAGATCGCTGGAATGGGAGCCATTTTGTCCCGGTTTATATCCTTTAGTTTGGCTTTCAGCAGAACGTCAGTTGCTGATGCAAACTGGAGTGATCCTAGGATTCTTTCCTGGTTCCTCTGGGACGTCTGTTTGTTTTTGAGAAATTGCCTTGTGGCCTTGGCTATTTCTCTTCTCTTCAACTGTGGAATTGATAGAGTATGAGAGTTCAAGTCCCATTGGATTCCTAGCCACTGGAAACGTGACTCCGGTGTTAGCCGAGACTTGGTTTTGTTTATCTGGAACCCTAAATGTTCCAGAAACTGAATTACCTTGACTGTCGCCTTGTGGCATTCTTCGATAGTTGTGGCCCATACGAACCAATCGTCCAGATAGGCTACTAACATTATTCCCTGAGTTCTCAACTCCAGTACTACTGTTTCCGCCAACTTGGTGAATATTCTGGTTTGAGCCTGAATGGCATTACTCTGAAGGAGTAAGCCTTCTTTCCTAGTTTGAAGCCTAGGAATGGGCGGAAGTGTCTTGCTATTGGAACATGATAGTAGGCATCTGTAAGATCTATAGAGGTGGTGACGGCCCCACGGGGAAGTAAGGTCCGCGCCTGTGAAACGGTCAGCATTTGAAACTTGTCGCAATGAATGAATGAGTTCAGATGGGACAAGTCTAGAATTATTCGTAATTTGTTTGAGTCTTTCTTTGGCACGCTGAACAAGCGCCCTTGAAACTTTAAGTTTCTGACTCTTGATACTACTCTCTTTTGAAGAAATTCTCGGGTATACTCTACCAACTCCGCTGTTGGTTTTTGGTAAAAGGTGTTGGATGGAGGAGGACCTTGAAGCCAACTCCACCCCAGACCTTTGGTCACAATGCTCTGTGCCCAATTGCTGAACCCCCATCGATGTCGGTAGAGGTACAGCCTCCCTCCTACCTGGGGATTCTCACTGGCTTGCTGACGGGCGACCACCTTGTGCTCCCCGAAAGCCCTTGCCACGGTTGGTGACTCTTCCGGCGCCCCGGTGACGGGAGGGACCCCTAGCTCTGCTGCCTCTAGCGAACCTATTGAACAGTTAAAAGGACTGAGATTCATAGGTCACATTAAAGGCTGGAGAAACTGCAAAAGAGGTCGAAGCCTGGGATTATGCTGGTTGAGTCAACAGCACAAACTGCTGTTCGGCTGTGCCTTAGATGTTGATGGTTGAGGTACTTGGGGTACCGGAACCGCCTGCATTAGAGTCTGTTGTGGAGCCTGGAAGGGCTGGAACTTCCTAGGTCTCTTTTTTTGATTTGGGATTTGATCCAGTAGACTCGGGTTTGCGTTTGGGCATGAGTCCCCAACGAATCTTCAGGCTCTGGTTCACCCTAGCCGCTTCGCACAGAACCTCATTCACAGCAGTGGCGGGGAAGAGGTCCGTGCCCCATATAGATGAGGCAATCAATTTGTTCGGTTCATGGCAGATAGTAGCTTCCGCCAGAACATGTTTCTGACAGTTACGCCACGCTACCATAAAATCATACAAGTCGCACTGCATTGTATGCAGTAGAGACTTAGTCATGATTTTAAATAGCGTCTCTTGTCCATAGATAAGAGATGCCATCTCGGTCATCGTTAGCGAACTGAGGGACCTGCTGAGCCTCAACCTAGCGTCGTATTTCACTTGAATTAGGGCTTCTGACAGTCTAGGCAACCTCTCGCTGAGCAGCGTGTTACCGCAGTCCGGCTTGAGTTTGCCCACTGAAAAGGTGGCAGGAGCATCAGAGTAGAACTCCGCTGATCTGGGGAGCAGAAGGGAAGTCGGTTCCGTTTCCCGGAGCTGAGGCATAGGCTCATCTTTCAGGACTGCCTGGGCTGTTGCCTCTGTCACCTTTGAGATGAATGGCAACGGAGTGTCCTCATTTACCGTGAAAATTGTAAATGGGCTCTTGAATGCAGTAACTTTCGTATTTACGCATTCCCATTCATCAAGATTCCGGCGCCAAGCTTGTTGAGCTTGGTCCCGGGGGAGGATTACTGTTTCCTTCGGGACTTTATCCTCCCTGCTCATGGCGGCATCCGTTAAACGGACATAGCCAAAGAAGGGGGGTTGGAGTCCCTCAGGATAGAACTCGAAGTCCTCTAGCCGTCGAGTTCCACAACCCTCAATGGTCAGCATGCCCTCTGCGAAGGGGGCATGTGCTGCTACCCTCCATGGGTTATTCGGTTTGAATGGAGGGAGGTTGGATGAGTCCGGCATCAGCAATAACTGAGTTGCCTGGCCGGGCTGTGCTTGTCCTGCTGCCATACTCTCTCGGAGACCGGACATCATGTTCTCCTGGGCTACTATCCTCTCCGACAAGGATTGGATAGTTTGTCCCGATGCTTCCAGTGTAGTTGACAGCTGGGTCAACATTTCCTGGAACTTGGTCTGGAGCAAGTCCCCCAACCATGTTGCCCATCCGCTGCATGATGCTATCCGAGAAAGCATCAGGGTCAAAGGAGGAAGGCTGAGCCTTCTCCTTGGGAACCTTGGTCCTCAATCCCTTTGGTGGGAGAGAGACTTTTGGTTTGACTGCCCCGGGATTATGAGCCGGTGGCGTAGTGGCAAGCTTGGTTCCTGACCTCTTCGGCAGGGACTTTTGCTTAGACTTGAAATCTTTCTTGCTTTTAATTTTAGGGATCGCCGACAAGGACTTCGGTCTAACCGACTGCGGTCTATCGGCGAACTCCTGGAAAGAAGTAGAAGTAGAAGGAGAAGAAGACAAAGATGGACTCAAGGAAAACCCTTGAGCCCCTACTAAACCTGCCTCGCTACCATTCTTACCGTTGCCCATGTCGTCTATAGCCATGGGCTCGCGGTCCAGGTCGAGGGCTGCCACTTCCCCCACTACTTCTTCTGTGATGCCTTCCTCCGTAAGGGCTGCAACTGCCTCCTGGATCCTGGCGATCAGAGGAGCGGCCACTTTCGGATCCACCACAGATCCCTTCTTCACCCCTGGGAAGATAAGGGTGGCCATGTCCTGGGCCAGGATGTAAGGTTGGCCCTTGGCGGAGTTGCGTCCAAAACCGCCAACCCATACCTTCAGGGTGGATAAGGCGACTTCCTGGACTGCTTGCGCTCCCTGTAAGCAGGGCTATTATCAATACTTAACACTAGAAATAAACTTAACCTAGTATCAAAGTGTACATTGCAGTATATTGATTCACATTGTATCATTATGAAGAGGCTGGAGTGTTACATACTCCGGAGGTGGCTTCGTTGACCAAAGTGTAGCAGATGGCGCAGTTCTTGTGGTGCCAAACTACGTAGTCCTCCATGCGAACTGCACAGCCGGCATAGGCCCGGCAGACCACGTACCCACAGGGTTCCTAGAGAACAGCGTTGCACCCATCCTCCAGAAAGCAGGTAACCTGTAAGTCAAATGATACATGAGTATCATCAACAACCTTTCAGAGTAGGTCTGTGGTTGTGTGAGGTATGCTAATGCTGCTGGAGTAACTCCGGTGTCAGCATATATCATGCCCGATAACATATCACTCTGTTACTACTAGCTCCAGCGCCCTGTGTATGCTTATAGGAACATCCTAGGCAGATAATGGGAACTAAGAGATTCCACTGTAGCTCCGGTGACGCCGGAGCTATAAAATCTGACCGATTAAGTGGATTCAAGCTGTCCTCCATACGCCGGAGTGAGGGATAACCCAAGTCAGACACAGGGTGAAGAGCAAGCCGTAACAGGGTGGAATGGTTAAAATACCTGGCGGAGTTGGGTACTCCGCCGGGTAAGAAACTTATAATAGAAGGTGGATGTTATGTGTAATAAAATATGCATGCAACAAAATCCCATAGATAGGTCAGAGCCTTCACACATCTAATGAAGCAAAGCTACCCCGAGGGTCCGGCGTGTGCCAGAGTCCTGAGGCCGCCGAAGCGGGGTGGGGAAGGGTGGGCTTCCTAGATAGTGAGAGGGATTACCCTACCTAGTGGGTGAAGGAGTGTCCCACTCTCCCGCGCCTGATTGCCAACCATGGCTCGGTTGAGCGAGGTACCACCCCTTCCCCACTAACAGCGCGGCAGAGTACGGCAGGCCTGTTCACCCAGTGTGCCCCCCAGTGAATCCCCCCTGCCCCCCCGGAGACTCGGATGGGAGCGAGTCGTCACTCTACCGAAGTGGGTGAGCGAGGGGGGGAGGTGGGGAGAGCTGGAAGGGGTCGGTAGCAGGGTGGCTCGTACGCCATCGGCTGGGGACACTCTCAGCCAGGTGAACAGTCATGCTGTGTGAGAGGCCAGTCGATCTAAGAAGGCCTAGGCCAACTAAGTGCCGGCTATAGGGAGAACACATAACATAAATATCCTGTCCTAACACGGGGGGGGGAGAAATAAAAGGGAGTCAGAGAGAAAGAGAAGGTCCTTGAGAAAATAGGTTAAGCGAAATCCAATGAAGGAAATGCTTGCCTAGAAACTCAGAGCGGCTTAGCCTAGATGCTGTAACGAATGATCGAGGGGCAAGCGGCCAGGGTGGCTCAAGGACGGAGTGTTATGAAGGAACTAGGGTCCTTCGTAAGGCAAACAAGACCATAGATCCTATCTTACTGGTAAACAAGGATTGATATGACAACCTCCATGCAAGAAGGAAAGCGAGTGCCACGACCGAAAGCATGCGGTTCGGAAGTAGGCTATCCCCCGTGAACAGACTAAAAAACATAAAACAACATGGCAAATGCATCTTAAAATAAATATACGTATAGAGTACTGCTGAAGTGCAATCGAGACCAATTAGTATGGGAGACCAATTATGGCAAGAAAGCTGGGAATCATCACGCGGCTGGAGAGCCAAGAAGGCTGCGCGTGACCGGCAAAGCACGTGTTACCGCTCGCACATATAACCTAAGATAATTTGGCATAAAATGTCAAAAACCGTCTCAAAATGATCCCAAACATTAAACGCAGTACTTAACTTGGATGCAGAAGCTTGAAGATCCATGTTGATGATGAGAGATAATCCAAACGAGCGAAAAACACAGCACAAGGAAAAAATGCGTGTGGTGTGAGCGATGCTATCGAAAGGAATGAAAACAAAGGCGCTAGTCATAGTAGTAGCGGGTAGCGGGGCCTTGCATCGGCTCCTCTGTAGACGAGGGATATTGAGGAAGGGAGAACCTAAATGGCAAGGGACCTCTGGTAGTGGTTTCCATTCGTCCCAGATACCATACCAACACCTTTATTAAAGGTGAGCGAGCCAGTCTATTCTGGCATTACTATTTTAGTTTTTCTCTGGTAATTATAGCAATATTTTACCTTAGAAATGAACACTAAAGGAAGCATTTCACGGAGCGACACAGGCTGAGCCCAGAAATGTAGAAGTTATAATGATTTAGAAGATAACAATTATTCTCTTGCAAAATGTTTCTGAATAACATATCTGCTTAATATAAAGTAATAATCTTTATAATGGTGACTTCTACCTTAACCTACGGTAACCATTACTAACCAACAAATAACTGAGATCTCTTGCTTATAATATATACGGTAGTACAAGTACAGTGGACCCCCCGTATTCATGTTCTCCAGATTCATGGACTCACACATTCGCGGATTTCTCTCGGGAATGTTTCCCCGCATTATTCGCGGAAAATTCGCTCATTCGCAGTATTTTCCTATGAGAAATATCCACTAATTGCGGGTTTTTTTTTAATCAATTTCATCATAAAATGCACTTTTTGTGAGAAAACTATTAAAAAAACCAGTGAGTTTTTCTTGAGTTTTAACTAACAAAATAAGGTTTTAAGCATTATTATAGGGGTTCCAATTATGCGCAGGTTTTAACTATTCACTGGGGGGGGGGGGGGGGGGGGGGTGTTTGTTTGGTAAGCATCCCCTGCGAATACGGGGGGATCACTGTATTCATGACTCATGGGCACATTTCATAAACTGCTGCCAGGAATGGCAAGCAATACCGCAACAAACTTAGGCTTGTGTTTATTATGACAAATACTATTCTGAGTATTCAAAACGAACAGAAAAATCAACCTAAGAATATTAAGCTGCCTTGATTGTTTTCTTTTCACAATGTGAAATATAACCGCATGTTGCACACAGGGAAAACTTTTCTCAACAACAACATAGGTAATGTAAGGGTAAACTTTTTCCAGTGCTTGGCTTTGGCTGTAAATTTCATGAATTCATCTATTCGAGCCTCCAGTTTATTTGAACTGTCATAAATAGATGTGACTGCTAATAGAGGACCTATCTATTGAATTTTGGCAGCACCTATCAACAGTAAAATATATATATATCATGAACTTCCCATAGGAGGAAATAATTGCCAAGGGATTTGGAATTTTTAAAAATGAAAACAGATGTCAGCGGCAGAAAAGTGAATTACTGAAGCATAAATTGTTTTAAAAAATATCAGAAAAATGTGTGAGAGAGAGAGAGAGAGAGAGAGAGAGAGAGAGAGATTCTTATCTTCAAAAACAATTATTGAAATTCAAATTCTTTATCCATCACATAAAGATATGACTTGTTACACAATGAACAATAAAAATTCACACAAATCCATAGAACGCTTTCTTAACGGATGAACAATGTTGATCTATATGGGAGAAAATAGTAGATGGCAGTGAAAGACATCATAGGTTTAAGCAAAGAGTCTTGGACAAACCCCTATCATTCATTCAAAGTGAATAGTTTGACTATCGCCAAGGTGGTTTCCCAGTTTTTGGACTCGTAAGTGCGTTAAGTGCGACATTGCCACATTCATGAGTAACTCAGACTAGGGGGTAAGGAAGTTTTGTCCACGACTGTACCAACGAGAGGCTGTTGGGATTTCCTTTTGCATTTTATTGCTGTCCACACTTCCCTTTCTGGTAAATCTGTCGTTCATTGAATTTCTTCCATCTACAAAATTTCTTTTATGATCAAAGATTTTCTTAATAAATTCAGCAGTACCATGGGTTTGGTAGAATTCATTTTTTGGGGCACCATCTCTCCAGTGTACAAACAAGAATATGTCCTGCATGCCTTAGTGTACATATTTACATGAAAAACACTACAGCACTGCAATGGAAAATAAATATAAAATTTACAGAAGTTTTTTTAGATACAAAATCCACTAATGTGCATAACCGAAACATGCATCACTTGCAAATCCCTTGCATGTCAATCTACTCGTAGAAAGAAGATAAAAATTTCAAAATGGCAGAGAAGGTTAGAATTGTGAAGTCAAAGAAATTTGCCAACAGTAAAAAAAAAAAAAAAAAAAAAAAACTTGTAGATAAAGGGTTATGTTAAGGGAAATTTTGTTAAAGTAATTGGTTTGTAACAAAAAAATCTTTATAGATATTTTTTTTATTACAGTGCATCCTTGACTTACAAAAACACAACTGTTGATAAAATTGAGATAAAATCATTTTAATCAAAACTACTGTGCTTGAAAGAACACATTCTACTGTTGGCTTCACGCCGACATAAGATAAATAACGTAAAGTTCGTATTACGATGATATAAAGGAAAATTGCGAACGGAATCATGTAATTTTTTTTACGCAATAAACATGCCGCCAACGTAATCTATTAGCGAAAAAAAAAATTAGTTAACAATCACAATGAGACATATTCAATTCATATTTCCACCTAAAAACACATCGTATAAGGAAAAATAACCTTGTCTCAAATAAGTCAAGTATCTAGATATTTGTTTTACTAACTAGAAGCAAGAAAATTCGCTCAGAATTGCGTTAAATA